>NC_138224.1:53640126-53795126 GCF_964197995.2 Scardinius erythrophthalmus
AATCTGAGATTTGAGATGCATTGTTTTGCAGTATTTTTCAACAAGCTCAATAAAATTTAACTAATATATATATATATATATATATATATATATATATATATATATATATATATATATATATATTTATATTTATATATATATATATATAGGCTGTAAAGGTGGTTATAAATTAGAATGTCGTGGAAAAGTTCATTTTTTCAGGAATTCAACTTAACAGGTGAAACTGTCCATAAGCAAAAGTGGTCCAAATCAAGTATTTAGTACATATGCATTATACTTTTCAGAGGACCAACATTTCTGTATTTAAAATCCTTATATATATATATATATATATATATACATATATATATGTATATGTATGTACATATATATATATGCTATATTACAAAGTTATATTACAACACACACTACACACAAACACACATGCGTAATAATAATCTAAAGTGAGTCGCTTGAATTTATAATAAATGAAATGAAACAGAACTTCTGCTTTTCTTTTTTTACAATGGATATTACATTTTGAAATCATGAATATAGGACCAAAAGTAATAATATATATTTTATTAATACTACACAGAACAAGAGATTAATCTATATTCTCGCCAAAATGTTGGATAGATTTGGAGTGCTAATACACTCGTGATCTATCTATTCTGTTTCCTGGAAGTTACCCTTCCATCAGTGTCGTTGCTCATGATGGCTCGTGAGGTATGTTCAGCGCAGTGCTTGAGTCACTCTATCATGAATAATTCAAATAAAATAAAGGTGTTGTGTCACGGTGACACCGCCTGTCGTTACTGTTTGTAATCATTCTCATTACTATTAATTTGGTGACGCACACCTTCGTTTTATTGTATTTATTCATGAGATTGCGAAAAAGCGCTTACCTAATGGATACGATGAGCCTACGTCACCTGGCACCTTCAGTTGGTTGCGCGCCCGTGATGAGACAGGAATCCATACATCGTTTTTTCCAAATTATATATTAGCTACACTTCTTTACAGGTAACTGTGAGAACAAACTAGCTTTCGGTTATAATAAACACTGTTAAACATATTACGGTGGGTTGAAAATAGTTTTTTTTTTTTACTTTATTTAAGTTTGTCATGAGATTGTTGTTTCGCAATTAGCGCGACAGCCTGCTATTATACGCAATACATCAAAAATACCATTGCAGCTGGAATCCATAAGAGTTGATGTTTCAGAGTTTTCTCCGACTTACATATTTTGGTCATTTAACCCCCTGTGATATGTCTATTAACAGCGAGTTATAGTACTAGAATAGGCTAGCCTATGTCTTGACACATTTAATAATTTTTTCCCCCAGAGTTTCCCCACATTTGTATGGTATTTACAAGATAATTAAATCATCGATATCAATTATATATATAAAAAATAATACTTTAAGGCTTTTACTTTTATGGCACAACTAATCAAATAAAATGATGACACAATTACAAAAAAAATCTAGAAATTGGATGCAGTTATTATAAACTTTATTATAAATGGAATAACACAACAAATAAGTAAAGATAGATAGATAGTGTTAGGGAGGTGCAGGGACAACAGGAACCCAAGAGCAGATCAATTGATAATAGGATTTATTGTCCAAAAGGTTCAAGGAAAATAATACAAAAACACAAAATAATTGGTAGCTGAGCCACCAAGTAAGAGGGCGAGACAGAGGCGAAATCCAATGGACAGGCTGGGGTCAAAACCAGTAGCGGACCAACAGTTTCAAGGAAGATGCCAAGGCAATAGTCCAGGATGAAAGCAGGGAGGTCAAAAACCGGGTAAGCAAGCTGAGTCGAGATAGGGAACAGGAACTAGGCAAATAAACAAAACAGGATTAAGAAAATCAGTGCAGAAAATGAGAAACAGGTGTGTGAGTAATGAGAGTGAGAGCGCTAATTAGGATGGGATTCAGCTGTGATGGTAGAGTGAGGTGAACTGACAATCAAGACACAAGACAAACACAGCAGAAAGGCTGAAGATCAAACCAGAGTCCTGATAGATAGTGATGGCAAAATGAGGCTTCCTGAACCACTGAGACCTTGCAGGCCATTGCTTCAGCTAAAGGTTCATTACTCGAAGCTTCATTCAGCATTGCTCACTAGTGACACCTAGCTACTGTGTAAAGAAATAGCAGACAAATTAATTCATTCTGAACCAGTGTCGCGCCCTCCCTCCCTCCCTCCCTCCCTCCCTCCCTCCCTAATTTTATAAAAAAAAAAAAAATTATATATATAAAAAATATATATTTTATAAAAATGCTTTTATAACTAAAAATATTTATTTGTAATGTAAATATATTTATATTTAAATGTATTTTTTATAAAAATATTTTTATAAATAAAAAATATTTATTTATTTTGTACTCACTGTTGATGTTTGTAACCTTTCATTTGCAATAATAAAAAGACATGATCAGACATTTGTCCATTACTGTGTATAATATAAAATATATATCTTTCTCTGTCTGAATTTACTTGTCCAGAGTAACACACACAGTTCATTAATTATTCATAAATTGTTTGGATAGGGACAGTATGAACAACAACAGTGACACTGTTGAGTGCAGTGCTTATGTTAGAGGGAGTGTTATAAAGTACATTTATTAATTTAACAGATTATAGATAACAGATTAAAGTAAACTGCAACAGAATGGTCCAGAAGGAAGGAAAATAAAAATAGATTTTTTTATTGAGAAACAAAATTATTTCAAGTGTTTTGGGGTTTAGATGATTCCTCTTCTTCTAGCCTGGGAAAAGATCCTTTCACAAGGAACAGAGGATGAAGGGGAACGTAAAAATGGCAGTGGTACAAATGAGGATACTGATGCTTCTGTTGAGCCCAGACAGTGGAGGATTCCCTCTTTCTTGCTGGCTCCATTACCAGGAAAAAGAAAGAGTCACAAAAAGGAAACAAATCCAAAAGGGCAATCAAAATGCAGTCCAGTCCAGATCCAAAAATCCAAAGCAATCCTTATCTAACAACAACACTATAATATAGGCCTACTATAATAATAATATACTAGGCTATATATTCTAACCTGATAATGTAATAATATACAGCCCTCACATATGACACAATAACGACAATGACAATGATAGTTTTCTAACTCTCTGACTCTCTGACTCTACTACTGTAAAACTGCTTCTACTACTGCTGACAACACCCACAAGGTGGCGCGAGTTTCGAACCGGCTTTAATCCGGAAGCGACACTCAGACCGAACCGATGACGTAGCCACACAAACCGAGGCCTCGTTTGTCATTAGTCACGTGATTTTCACGTTAACAACACAAGCCTCGAATCGCGGCTTCATCTGGCACGCCCACTTTTTCTCGACACACGCTCCGACGCCTCGGTTCAAATGTCACATCACTACTGATAGATAGATAGATAGATAGATAGATAGATAGATAGATAGATAGATAGATAGATAGATAGATAGATAGATAGATAGATAGATAGATAGATAACACAGACAGGCAGACCCTGTCTGTGTTAAAAAAACTATAGTTTTACTATAGTGAACCATAACTGTAGGATAGGCTAATAAAGTTTTTTAAACAAAATACATGGTTTTACTATAGTTCTATTGTATCAATACAGTAAAACCATAGTAACCACCACTGTAGTAACCATGGTTTTACTTGAATGATAGATAGATAGATAGACGAGCAAGACTTTTTGGAGGTCTGCTGGTGCAACGGAGGCGTGTTCGCCAAAGTATGCTCCGGACCAACCCAGAAGGGGCTGCACGCAGAGCCATGTCTTCCAGACTACGCAGGCGGACAAACCGAGTTGCAGGGCCAAATTCTTTATGGCATCTGGATGGCAACCACAAGCTAATTAGGTGGAACATAGTTTTGAATAATTCCTCTTTTATATAAATATAAAATACTTCAGGTCAGGACAATTTTTTTAAACAAGTGTATTAATATGGAGTATATTTATTCATGGGGCTATTGATGGTTTTAGCAGACTTGTTACATTTTTGGAAGCTTTAAACAACAACCGAAGCAGCACTGTGATGGAGAAGTTTGTTGAGGCTGTCGACCAGTATGGTGTGCCATCAAGAGTTCGCTGTGACCAAGGTGGAGAGAACAATGCCGTTTGCCTTTTCATGGAGGTTTTTCGAGGTTCTGACGGGGAGTGCTTTGAGGGGAAGGAGCACCCACAATCAGCGGATTGAGAGACTGTGGGGAGATGTTTGGAGAGGTGTTGTTAATGTGTACCATTCACTTTTCACCCTTTAAGAAGACGATGGAGTAGTAGACTGCAACAATGAGAAGCACCTTTGGGCACTCCATTACATCTACCTTCCCCGAATTAACCGGGACTTACTTCTTTTTGTCAATCAGTGGAACCATCACCGCCTGAGAACTGCGAGGTACATTTCGCTATATCAGATCTTTGTGCATGGCTGTCTTCGCTTACAGGCTCAAAATCTGACTGGGATTCAGGGAGTGTTTGGTGCTGATGAGTAGCCAGCTCAACTGGATGCACAAGTGCCCCACTCACCTCAGGTACCCACTTTTAACTGGCCAGACAGCGTTGAGGTCCCCTTGACTGAATATACCCTGGACAATGACCGCTTGGGTGAACTTCAGCAACTTGTTGATCCCTTGGGAGGACCAAGAGACAACCTTGGAGTGGACCACTTGAGAGAGGCCATTAGGTTCCTTGACTCTCTGTAATAACCTTTTTTATTGTTCTTTGTACTGTTTTTACATTGTATTTATGTACAGTACCTCTCTCTTTCCCCATTTTAAGCACTCATTCATCTCACTAAGGTTTGGTTTTGCTTTGTCTAATACATTCAGATTTTCCTTGAAATGTTCATAATATTTCTGCTTCAGAATCCTAGTTATTATCCAATCAATTTAGTTTAGATGTTTCATTTCACATGCAGTTTACTTGATATCTGCAACATTCATAAGACAATTCTTTCATGTGTTAAAGTCAATAAAACTATAACAATATAAAATATTTCAGGCCTGGATCTCAAAACAAAAAAACGTGAACATAGACTTACAAACAGTGAATACAGGAACAATACTTGACAAAGACACACTTCTTCTTCTTCTTCTTCCTTGGGTTTTTAAGGCAGTTGATATCCAATATGTTACATTACTGCCATCTGCTGTCTATTATCATGTCACTTTTTGATTATATTATTCTTTCCAGTCCAGTCCTCTTTAAAAAATAAAACAAATATTTCTTTCCTTGCTCACTCTTTCCACATCCTAATATACTTTTTAAATTGTACTGTCCTATACCAATTTCTTGTAAGCTACATTTCAACTCTTGTCTTTCTTTTATAAATTTCCTGCATGACATAAAAATGTGACTAACTGTTTCTTCCTCTTGACATTCATCACATTGGCCTGTGGGATGTTTTCCTAACATATGAAGAGTTCCATTTAACTTACAATGCCCAATCCTAAGTCTTGTTATTACCACTTGTTCTGTCCTTCTATTTGACATCTCTCTTAAACTGCCTACTTTATTTTGAATCATGTATAGTTGTCTTCCTTTACTTTCATGATCCCATTGATGTTGCCATATTTCCATTATCTTTTTCCACACTAGACTCTTCCCTTCTGATTTTGACAATTTAATTTCAATGTCAACATGCTCTTTTTTTGTTGCCTTTTTTGCCAATTTATCAACTTTCTCATTTCCCTGTATGCCCACATGTGCTGGTGACAAAGACACACGGCTAACATGAGCGCTTAGATACACAAGACTAATTACTAGACAAGGGTCACCTGTAAAAATAATCAAGACAATCAATCAAGGACAACATGACACATTCACATGAGGAACACATGGCAGGATCACATGACTATAACAGGACTGTAACAGACATGAAACAAAACCAAAACATTACAGGAACTCAGATAAAATACAAAACTTGTCTACAAAAAAATAAAAACATTTACTGGAAACCAAACTGGTCTGAACAGCCAATCCCTGTTTCCATTGCACTTTTAAACTCCCTATAGGTATTCTTGACTGGAATTCTTAAAATAAGTAAACGTGTTTGCAGTGGGGTACATTGGCAGGCGTTCATCACCCTCATGGAGGAAGGACAGCTCTGGCTGGGGTTGTTTTAGGGTCACCTATCCCTTTAATTAACATTTGACTAAATTGACTAAATTAGATTTTTCCAAATCCAAGGTACCCTTTAAGTGCTGTGTTAAGCAGGTCAGTCAACGCCTCCTCTTCTTGGATGCCTCGAGGCAAAAAGAGCACCATGCCACAAGTTGAATTAAATTCAGCAGGAGCTCCCAGCAAAAGATGGTGTCTTCCTCCGTTTCTCTGAGGTTGCTTCCCTCCTCAATCCAGCAAATTGTGAACAGGGCTCTAAATTCATCTCTGGTTAATTCTTTCTGCTCATTCGTAAACAAGGGAAGGAAGACCTTTCAGTTTTTTTCAACAATCTGCCACAAGTTGCCACAGGAGTTCATGCCATCCTTAAACTGAGTGATCATGTCTGCTGTTCTAAAATAAATATGTTCCAAGAAATTTCCATACTGTATATTATTTAAAAATAAAATAAAAACATTCAATTCAGTGTCCTCCACAAGAATTGTCTCCCTTTGTAAATATGAGCATGTAAAATTGTCTTAGCTGTTTATCCTTTTAGTCTTTCATTCCAAAACCTTTGGAAGGAGTCAAGGAGATGAAGTTACACAAGCGGGGATCTGAAATATCTTGATCCATAGACTGTTTTACTCATATTTGCCAAGGGTGCCAATATTAGTGGAGGGCACATAAATAAACATGATTCAAACTGTAGACTGATTAAAATGTAAATTATTTTGAGTTTTATACCTTAAGTAAATGTAGTGTTTGATCACCTGACCATAGATCCGTCTCATCCTTAGGTGCTGCACTGTAAATTCCAGGGACACCACAGTCAGCAATCCAGTCTCCAAGGCTTGACACTATTCCATCTATGTCTTCTTGGGTCTGACAAAAAATACCTTAAAAGAAAGAAACTCCATTACCCTCACAAATCATAAATGCCTTCTGTTTGAATGGTGTGAAGATACATACCTGTCGCACTTTATCTTGAATTTCACCATCTGGCAAGTTATGCCAGTCAAATTCTTCTGCAGAATCTGGTTGGCCACACATTAGCTTGAATAATGTGCTATCTAGTGACCAGGTTGAAACCTGGTCCACCATGCATGAGAGACCAATAAATTAGCTTTCCCGCTGTGTAATACCGGTTCATTTCCACAGCTACTTGGTCATAAGTGAAAAACACCTGGCTTGTTTTCCCCTCAAAAACTCCGAATGATGACTGCACACCCTGCATCAAAAGCCTAGAGAAATAAAGAGCCCAAATACAATTAAATAATTTAATTGATATTGAAATGAAAGCCTACAATGTGGAACACTGCCACAATATTACTGTAATATTGACATTTTAGTACTCTGAGGTCATATTTAAAACCATATTCAATTGATAATTGAGACACATGATGGTACCAGTTTTTATACTATGGTGTGATACAAAATACATTAATTAAGCCCCATTTCAGTTACCCGATGTGTGGTTAGCATTGCCATAAACAACGGTAAATACGATATAATATCTGACTGCAATAATGTAAACAAATTTGTTTTGTATATTTGCTATAATAAAAAACACATCACATAATATTTGATAAATATATTATTAAATATGATAAATAGTTAAGACCAACCTGAAAAATTCTCTGCTAGGTTACCCATAATCATCGGCACTTTCACCCACAAATTCAATTTGTGGGGATTTGTGCCATGCAAAGTAGGTTGATTTCAGTGCAGTACATGCACTGTGTAGAATTTTTTTTCTTCTGGCCACTACAATCATTTTTTCTTCAAAATTCAGGTTTTCCCGCTGAAATGTTCTGATGATGTCAGCAGCAGTAATGTTGTCCTAAGTCATTACAATAACAAAAAAACAAACTTAATAAAATAAATGATTATGGCTTTTTAAAAGTATGGTTGCATACTTACATCAATTTCACTGTTAGGATACACAGGTGAAGTCAACATGACCACATCCTCCTCATCTTCAGAATCTAATTCGTAGACATCACTGTAAAGTACAAAAATGGAGGTATTTTTTTAATTGCATAACAGTCTAGACACAAATCCACACAACAAACTGTATTAAACGTAGGGCCAGATTTACTAAACGGCAAATTAACGTGAGAGCACAAATCCATAAAAGTGCCAATGGGAGTGGAAAGCGATGATCTATTGATGACACACAAATCAAAGAACACAGATGCAGATCATTTCCATAATGACCAACGCAATCTATGAAGAACAGAAAATAGGCACAAATACCAGTAAATTTATAGTGCAAAGTGAAAACCTTAGTAAATCAACTTGCATGATTCCTTTAAAATATTCTCCTCCCATAAATTTTGCGTCTGAAAGGGAAACTCCTACAAATGCATATTGAATAATGTCAACTGCAAAAATAACCCTGTCCACACCTTTTCAGAGCTAATCTTTCACTGCGCGTCTTTGTTAAATCCTGACAGTAGTTTTAACAGTTTTAACGCCAAAAGAGGGTTTGCACTGGAGCAAGCTGTTAGTAAATCTGTCCGTAAGTCTTACATTTTAAAAACAAGAACAATCGTTTTCAATCCCACAGCTCTGGAAATTTTGTATTTCTCTCTTATGTGACACAGTTGGTTCAGTTAACCCCCTGAGGTCGACAATCGCGCCGGCACGATAGGCTCGCTTTTTTTCAGTTCAGTTCAAACGAAATTAATTTTGCTCTGTTGACTTTGATATTACAAGCAAGTTTCATACATCAATCGATTCTGTTAAATGTGTAATATTTTTGTGTATACTCACAATAAAAACAAAGTGTTGTGCTTTTTGCCAAATAAAGAAAAATAAACGTGATGCGAGTTCTGCCTTCTCTCTGTCAGTGAAGACCATTCTGAAACGCGTCCGAAAATGAATTGTAACTCAGCGAATACTCAGTCAAACAGGCATACAGACACACAGGCATGAAGCTTGAATTCTCTTCTTTTAAATGAGGTAATTTATATAAAAAACAAATATTCTCATCTTGTGAAATCTGTATTAAAAGAGAGCGATTCCAGTCGAGCTCATTAGAGCTAATTCAAATGTAATGTGAACCCGCCCACGGAGAGCGCGTGCTATTCAAACGCAAATTACTGAGCCAAACCTGTGAACGCCCCCCATATCAGCTCGAGAAAACACAAGTTTAATCATATCATTGTAGCCTACGTGTTTACACCATCTGGCAGTGCTGTGAGGAATAATAATAATGGAGAATCTACCTCAGAGTGCGGGTATTGCAGGAGAGAGGTACGGTGGCCCAGTAGTGCACAACACAACGGAATAGCCACAACACAACGGAAACAAGCCACAACACAACGAAATAGCCACAACACAACGGAAACAAGCCACAACACAACGGAAACAAGCCACAACACAACGAAATAGCCACAACACAACGAAATAGCCACAACACAACGGAATAGCCACAACACAACGGAAAAAGCCACAACACAACGAAATAGCCACAACACAACGGAAATGCTCCCGACCACCAGGGGGGCAGGTGGTCTCCGGAAACGGTAAATTGCTCTCAATCTCCCACGCGTTATCGCTGGCGGTCTGGATGCTTTTCACTCGCACGAAGAATGTGAATTTAAGTAAAAACAAGTAAATATTAAAATGTAT
The DNA here is from genome assembly GCF_964197995.2 of Scardinius erythrophthalmus. Taxonomy (NCBI): domain Eukaryota; kingdom Metazoa; phylum Chordata; class Actinopteri; order Cypriniformes; family Leuciscidae; genus Scardinius; species Scardinius erythrophthalmus. The sequence goes on from NC_138224.1 coordinate 53,649,868, forward strand.
GTTTAATTTTAGTATTGTTAAACACTTTAACACAATATTTGTCCAGTGCAGTAACTGTTAGATAGATCAAGTTAGTCACTGTGTCTGTGATTTTGCGTTGATATTTTATTTCAAAACATTATTGTTAGTCTGAATGCCCTTTTAACAGGCTGCTTCTTCCCTGAAGTTAACAATTTTTTTACAGATCACAATGTATTGTCCATTTTGTGGTGCTACACTGGAAAGCTGTCCTGCTTTTTGCAGTGCATGTGGTAAAAGTGTAAAATTTCTGAAAGATAAAGTTCCTGATGAAAATGTGGCAAGCACGAGTGCAGGTAGGCAACAATATTTGCTTGGTGAACTGTCGAGTATAATTTGAGAGATTTCTATGACAATGTGTTTGAAGCAGGGAAATCAGAGAGAAGTACAGTGGATTCCTTCATAAAGTTCAGGGCTTTGAAGGAGAAGGAGAGGAAAACCTTCTTTACTAAGAAAAGTCAGGAATCTTCTAAGAAGGATAAAAAAATCAGTGAAGGTATCTTGTATATGCCACAATAGGGATGAAGACTATTGCAACTTCCGTTTCATAATTACTTTAAAGGATAGTTAGTTAGAATCATGATTACCCCTAACCCATATCTGTTTCCTATGGAATTCAGTCTAGTTGCGGAATTGAGAAAATAAAGATATCAACTATTTTCAAAAACATGAGTATCTTTTAATCTATCAGTATTATTTTCATTGACAAAATAGTTTTTTTATAAATATTTTATAAAATAGTCACATGCCCCAAGTTAAAGCTAATTTTAAATTTCAGTTTGTGACACTTAACATTTTTATTTATTCTTTTGATGTGTAGATTTATGTTGGAGTTATGTGGAGACATCGTGGTGTTCTAAAGCCTATCAGAGGGAAGACCCTGCCTCTTGATGTTCAACCTAATTGGTCATCTGAGCAACTGTTAATTGCTGCTGAAAAGAAAGTAAGAGATTTTAACCCTCTGGGGTCTAAGGTGTTTTTGGGGTCCTTGAGATGTTCTGACATGCCCTGACATTTTTGCTTTTTTCAGTTGCTTATAAACATATTAATGGCAAAAAAAAATTACACACTATTTAGCACAAACAGGGCTACCATGAAATGTGAGCAACAAGAATGTACATGTCTGCATTTTTGAGAGAATAATGTTTATGCGTGGTTATTGAAAAAACTAAAAACTAAAGTTTCTGAAATAAGGCCATAAAACACATTCTAAATATGTGCCAATAAGACTTTTGTCTAAAAGATGTCATCGCCTAGTGTTTTTTCTTCAAAATGAAGTGAAAATCACCCTGCCTTATCATTCACATAACACAATACATTGATTTGAATTTTGCAAAGCACTTTCTGTTTGGAAAGGCCATATGCGGAGTGGGCGTCAACGGTCATGTATATGTAGTGGTTCACACCTGAGGAGACAATGGGGCCCGCATACTTAATTAGCCATTCATTCAGGTGAGTCACTGAGCCACAAGAATGCAAGAGCAACAGTTGGAAGCATCTCAATTCTTTTTTATTTTTCCTCATATTGTGCTTGCAATTTGGCCTATAATATCTAAGGAAAACATGTCTAGTAATTGTGCAGTTAATTCTCATACTGTATTTTCAGTTTTGGAATATTTATGCTCTCCCCAAATTTGTCAATAATAAAACACAATAAAAGTTATTTAAAGAAAAGGCTTATATTTACCTTTTAATAGTTTGTTTACATCTACCTTGTAAATATATTTTTTTATTAAAAAGGTTACAATTACAACAACAATTCAAGTGTAATCTTTCTTTGTAAAAACTTAAGTATACATTTTATCATACATATTTCAAAGTTAAGGATTTGATTGATTATTTGATAACTTTATTTTTGACAAAACATATTATATTTAACATAAGCAAATATTGGCAAACAAAAGCTTATTTGAGGTGGCAGATATTTTACATTAAAAATGTATAATCTATCCAAAACTAATCAACGAAATGTTGTCTTTCATATGTCTGTAACATAGGTCTTTCATTTTTATTATAAGAAATATAAATGTTAATTTGCAGTTTAAATCCAGGAAATTTGTTAATGAAAAAATTATTAAAAGTAAGATACAATTGATACAAAACGAAATTCGTTTTAAAGAAAGGATTTGTACTTTCTGTTTTGAGGTCTCTGTGAAAGTTTAAAAGTCTTTTAGTGATTTTTTTTGAGCGCTCGCGTCCATAATGGAGAACTGTCACGTAATATTGTTTTTTCCTCATAAATGCGAACACGAAAAATAAAAGACAAAAGACTTTTGAGTAAAACTTACTCCGAAATTGTGTTCTCGGCGGAATTCGCTCTTCAAAATGCTGCCGTTCGTCGTCTGAGTTACAATCTTTCTCTGAGGAAAAGGTGCATTCTTCCTCGCCGTCCAGAATCATCTGAAGGGAGTCTTTATTACCGGAGAAGCGTGTCATACTCAAAACGCGATGAACTATCAGTAAGTCTGATGAAGAAACTTTTTATGGCATTGATCAGGGGGCGGGTGCGCTGCATACTAGATCATCTAACGATTTACATGTGAATCGCGCCGGGGGCGGGGCGGCCGCAGCTGATTATAGAGATAATGAGGCAGAAGGAAAAACGGTACCTCTCCTTGCTTTCAAACGGATTACATGAGTTGAAAACATTTGTTTTTTATATAAATTACTTCATTTAAAAGAGGAGATTTCAAGCTTCATAAAGACATATCTCACGTGCCTGTGTGAGAAGTATTCGCTGAGTTATGATTCATTTTCGGACGCGTTTCAGAATGGACTACGCGGACAGAGAGAAGGCAGAACTCGCTTCGTGTTTATTTTTCTTTATTTGGCGAAAAGCACAACACTTTGTTTTTATTGTGAGTGTACACAAAAATAATACACACTTAACAGGATAGATTGATGTATAACACAAGCATATAAGATAAAAATTAATATTTTTATTTTATTATTTTTTTGCACTCATACGGAAAAAAACGAGCCTATCGCGCCGGCGCGATAGCCGACCTCAGGGGGTTAATCAGGATATGGAAGAGGGCCCCTATGTATTGCTGTACCCAGATGGTTCAGAGGTGAAAAACATTCCAGGAACAAACACCCCTTTCAAACTACACCTGTACAAAGAGGCAATTGGAAAGGCTTATCAAAGAATAACACTGTTTCTAAGCACATTTCAAGACTTTTTAGCCAATGGTAAGCATATTTAATTTAATGAAAATCTTACAAAGACATAATGTATAAAACACTATTTACACAAATGGGTTTAAATTAAAGTGAATTTATTACTTTCATTGTTGTTTGAAGACTGCTCTGGGGATTCTTCTAGTGAAGACAGTGAAGTGCAAGTAAAGTCTACCTCTCACAGTCCACATTATGAGAGTGACACTTTGGTGGGTGCATTTAATTGCATGTCTCCTTACATAAATTAAATATAACATTTAATTGTAACTCATTTTAACAAGTGGCTTGTTTTTTTGTTTTTACAGTTATGGGATGTTCCAGATGAAGCAAGCACACCAAATGCAGGAAGCACATCAAACAGGTATTAGGATAGTTAACAAGACATTATTTGGAGGTTAGGAGTGGAGTTGTTCAAATTAATACACAGTAGTTGTTTTTCAGACCCCCTGATGTCTCTCTGCCTTCTTTGGACAAAGTTCATAATTGTTCATACCTTGCAAAGTTACTTTGTTACAACAAATGAAAAAAATGTATTCTCTCTTTATAATGGTCAGTTATAATGTTATTTTAATAATTGTTATATTTCTGACAAATCTAGGAAGCAGGAAAAAATGGAACAAATATCAAAGAACACACACATGGCCAACAAAAGTGCTACACTTAAGCTACTTGTATTACCTCAAAAAGAATTAAAATAAAAAAATGAATTGCTTTACAAGTAGCCTACAATTACTTTTGTATGTCAATGGATGTAAATTCCTGTTAATCTGTCTTTTTTCAGCAATTACACACGTCTCTATGCACTAGGGCAGGGGTGGGCAAACTACGGCCCGCGGGCCACATGCGGCCCGTTAGGCTGTTTAATCCGGCCCGTCGAGTATTTAAAAAATTGTCTTAAGATCGCATTCATTTTGCCTTTTTCTTGCAATACTTTGCGTTTTATATATATATATATATATATATATATATATATATATATATATATATATGCATATATTTGACAATCGGAATATCAGATATTTCATGCCATAGCTAACAAAAAAATGACATAAAAGCAGATCATAATTCATTCAGCGCTGTTGTGGCTGCAGTGTTTCACGTAGCAAGCAATGACGCGTCACCATGGAAACCAAACAGACAGCGCATAGACTAGTTGCACGTTCATGTTTTTTCCTTTTTTGGAAACTCACAGAGAAAAAAATGTTTGGTAACCGCTTGCACACCTGTTTAGTTTTTCCTTTGTCTGCTATTTAGTTTCTTTGCTCCACTGGGTTTGTGGATGTATCCTGACTGATTCCGTTTACCGACCTTTATCGCCCGGCTTTTGACTAACGTTACGCTCCCCTGTCTGCCATGTACAGAACCCGGTTTTGTTCATTAAATGTTCTGATCTGCCTTTGCTTTTTATGTTTTATTTTATTATTCTTAAAATAAATGTGTATATTCATGTATTTCGTTTTTTTCCACAAATGTATGACTTTTGGAAGTGCAAATTTATTGCCATATGCAGTTTTAATAAAGTTGAATTAACATAACCTTCTGTCATTTTTACTCTTCTAAGTGTACACTTGCAGGTGTTTTGTTTCTAATTTACTGTTAGGCCCATTAAATAATAATAAGGATAAACAATATTTTAAAAGCAATAATTATCTAACATCTGACTAATTAAAAATTAACCTCAAAACATAACATGCTAAATCTATAAAAATGTATTGTCAGAATATCGTCTCTCAGTTGTTGAATTTCGCGCAGACGTTGCCACAACGTAAATGTGTTTGCTCAGCCCGATCTCATGAAAGTAAGCGAATACCACGAACTGTATTTGTAGTGCTTATGATACGCAGTTTTCGCATGCATACGCACTTTATGGCGTGTAATAGGCACGCACTCCGCACCCCTAATCCTAACCAAGGGGTTTACAGTGCGTAGCATATGCATGCAAAAACATTTTTGGCATATAAATGGCACGAGAAATAAAATTTGTAGTATAAGCACTTTCATGAGATTTGTTTTGTAATCTGCTACTGGGCCGGCCCTCTGTCAAATTTTGAAACCCAGTGTGGCCCTTGAGCCAAAAAGTTTGCCCACCCCTGCACTAGGGGTTGCACGACTACTGATTTCTGCTAGTCGATTTCTTATCAAAACAATACTTGAGTTACTCGACTACTCGTCATTCATGCTACTGTAAATGAAAAGACATGAAATAGCTAGATCTTATCAATATACATTTATTAATTCATAGCCTAATGCAACAATTACATAAGTAAACTCTCAAAACATTATAATTATGACATTTCATTTTTAAATTTTCATGTAACAGTCTAAAGCCAAATAAATGGCCGTTCTTGCCTTTCATTTCAGACGTCTGCTTCTAGGGGCCGTCACATATCGCGTCTTTTCCGCGCTTAAGGTCGTTATTTCAAATGTAGGTGCGCGCTCATAATGAAAGCAACATGGTGTGCTAGTTTTTCTTCTCATCTCCAGAAATATATCTAGTAGTAAAGCTAATGCAAGGGCTAGAAATCAATTAATCCTTTGCTGAATGATACTTCTTCGTCGTCATCATGGAGAGCGCAGTTTGGTTGCATAGCAACGACAGACGCCACGGGAGTGCAAGCGCTTGTAGGAGACAGCGGCACGGCCACGCGCGCTTTCCACACGTTTTTAGACGCAATATGTGAACGGCCTCTTGCAGAGTTGGCCAATTACAATATTTTTGTCATCCTTGATGAAATACTTCCACAATCGACTACTCGAGCGTCCATTAACCATAAATGAATTAAAAATGGCGAACGTCACCAACAGACACCACACGTCAGATTGTGGTGTCTGTTGGTGACGTTCAACATTTTTTATTCATATATGGTTAATGGACGCTCGAGTAGTCGATTGTTTCCGACAGCGTCAACTAGTGGTTGAAGTAGTCGATCTATCGACTACTCGACTAGTCTATGCACGCCCTACTATGCACCAATAATAATCGAAAGTGACTCGGAAGCATCCGATGATAGCAGACAACATGTTCAAGAAGAAAGGTAATTAATTTATGAATTACTGTCTCAATGTCATGTTCCTAAATTTATTGACTTTTTTTATTTCATTATTATTTTGCTTAACTTAATCAAAACCTCTTTATTTATTACAGCACTGATGTATTAACTTCTGCAGACATTGTGTCAGATCTCTCGTTGAAGATAATAAAAACATCTTGCAGCCGATTCAACATAAATAGAGCTAATGTTTGGGATGGAGCAATTCGTGGATTCAGACGTGCATCATACAACCCATTACACGACATGCTTGTTAAATTCACAGATGACGAAGGCACAACTGAAGATGCAGTGGACACAGGTGGTCCTAAACGTGAGTTTCTAACCCTCCTAATGGACTGTTTAAGGACACGGAGAATCTTTGATGGTCCAGAAAATAGGAGATTTCTCACCTTTAACAGTGCAGGTAAATTATTTACTTAAATCTACTTTTTATCTGCCCTGTTCATAATTGCCTTGTTTTATACTAACTGGACAAAAACAATTTACAATAGCTGCCAGAGAAGATGAATACTTCCTTGCGGGGCAGATGATTGCAGTTTCTATTGTTCACGGTGGTCCAGGTCCTCGCTTCCTCTCAGATATGCTATACAATCACCTCACTGGGAGGGTTGACATTAATGGTACAGTTGAAGATATAACAGATGAGACCATGAAGGCAGCTTTACTTGAGGTACATTAAATTATTTAAGCTCATTTTAAGATTGTGTGTGTGTGTGTGTGTGTGTGTGTGTGTGTGTGTGTGTGTGTGTGTGTGTAAACAATGGTTTAAGGATTAACAGTTACAATATTTTGTTGGTATTTGCTTTTAGAAAAATGTATTAGAATTGAATTGCTCCTTTTGAATGTGTCCTATTTACCAGATATCTAGTGCAGCATCTTTGGATGAATTACACATGCTCATGGATAAGTATACCAGCTTGCTGCAGACTGCTGGTTGTTTCGATTACCCACAAAGTGTAGAAGGCAAAGAAAACATTCTGAAGGATTTCATACAGTGGTACATAATTTACAGAAACCAATACTCAGTACAAAGGTAAGTTGGTTCCTAATTTGAGAGCATATTATCATTATTATTACTTTGTTTTGCTTCCAGATTTAGCGACGGCCTTTCCACCCTGGATGTCATCCATGCCCTGGAACAACATCCAAGTGTATTCAGACCCTACATGTGCTACAGTGTTGAGAAACTAACACCTGAATCACTGGAGGCTGTCTTCAAGGCTCAGCTCAGTGAAGTTGGTAGCACCAGACGACAAGAAGACACAAGGATTTTAGGATACTGGAGAGACTATTTGCTTGACACTGGAGGTAAAGGATTGAACATCATATTTTATTGGTTTTTTGTCCATATTTCATAATATTCCTTTTTTTTTTTTTTTTTTTTCTCAGAACAAGAAACCGGAATCTCCCTCCAGGACATCCTAATGTTCGCCACAGGACTTGATTCACTGCCTCCTTCAACAATTGTCCCTCAGCCCCAACTGACTTTTGAGAGGACTTCTAAATTTCCCATTGCCAGCACATGTGCCAATACAATCAAATTGCCAATGTCCAAAAGCTATGAAGAGTTCAAAAGTGCAATGGACTTTGGTATCCAAAACTCACAGGGTTTTAGATTGCACTGAGTAGAACAAAGTAAAATGTTCTAAAGTGAACTATCCCTTTAGAATTTTCTTTTATTTGGAACAGTTGTTTCTGAACTAACCAGAGTTTAAATGCGGGCCATGTTTTTTAAAGTTATATAGTTCTCCACACCAGTCTCCCAGGTGTGAGGTGTAGTGAGACTGCTTTGAATGCACAGTTCTTCAAAGTTTGCCTGAAGCTGTTCATCTCCACATGTACTAAGAGTAGGTTCAAAGAAAAACTGGTTCAAGTCTTCCTCTGAGACACGAAATCCGCATTCTCTCCCATTAAACCTTTAAGTAAAAGAGGAAAAAGTTTAGTGTGAAAACTAAAGGTACAGCGATAAAGGTTCATTTGTATTTAATTATAAATTCCATCTTTTCCCCAAAATAAAACTGTCTACTAAACCTCGTCAATCCAAAGTTGAATGACTTTCTTTTGTACTGAAACTGTATTGCAATGCCGTGCTCTGGCTCAACAATCTGACATACATGTGCCCTCCTTTCAGCAATTTTCTTTGAAAAGATGGATAAATGTTAAACACACACATATACTTTATATAATATATAGGAAAACATGATTAAAACTGAAAAAATAAATAGAAAAAAACCTCTCTTCGCCTTTGTTCTAAGGATTCAAACTGGCGCCGCTGATGATCCTTTTAACATAATGAACAGATAAATAAAATCATTAGATTTATTAAGTTTATAACATTATTCAAAGTTAATCACAAAGTCCAAAACGAAATCTTATTTTGAGAACATAATATGCTTTAAAGGGGGGGTGAAATGCTATTTCATGCATACTGAGTTTTTCACACTGTTAAAGAGTTGGATTCCCATGCTAAACATGGACAAAGTTTCAAAAATTAAGTTGTACGTTTGAAGGAGTATTTCTGTGCCAAAAATACTCCTTCCGGTTTGTCACAAGTTTCGGAAAGTTTTTTTTCGAGTATGGGCCTGTGTGACGTCAGATGGAGCGGAATTTCCTTATATGGGTCCTAAGGGCTCTTCTTCCGGAAGGGTGCGCGCGCACCCATAGACCAGAGCGAGAGAGTGAAAGCAGTACGCCCATCAAAGCGCTCTGCTCGCTGCAGTCACAGGACTTTGTTTGTTCCCTGCATTTCGACGATGATTGTCTTATAAGGTTCACGGTCGTGCGTTGGAACCGCAGGCGGTGAGTAAAACTCATAGACAAACTGCTTCAAATGTCTGTGTGTTGTTAGCTATCGGCGCGTTAGCACAGCTTTAGCTCCGCCCACACGGCACGCCTCCAGCTGCTCATTTTTTTTCGGAAAAACTCGGTAGAGCCTATCTTTCTTTTATAAATATAATAAAACTAAAGACTTTTTGGAGATATGAAGGATGCAATACTACTCTATAGGTACTCTAGATTAACATGAGATTGACTGAAACTGAGTGTTTCACCCCCCCTTTAATTAAACATTACAGCAAACTACAAATAAATGTACATATTTCACCTGATAGATGATGAGAATGCTGGTTACTTACCCTGCTACTTGTTCCTGCATTACCTAAAATTTCACAAAATGACACTAAATCAGAATACAAAAAGGTCTGAGAAATAATGAATATTTTACACTTTAGAATGAACATTTTAAAAAACAGTCAGTTTGAAAAGAGGTGGTTTGTCTTAAGCAATGTTGTAATAAATAAACGTTTCATGTATATCTGAAGAATCACAAAGTGAGAAAAACTTCATTACTGCTCTCATGTTGTGTGCCAGCCGAACTGGATGTGTTCTGTCAAAAAGGCAGCATCGTCTTTCAAACAACAGTTTTTTTTTTTATTAAATATAATTAGTAACAATACTAATAGCATCCCGGTAAAAGCAATGCAGGATAAGCAAAAAACATTTATTTTTCCACAAAACCAAATACTTTGCTATCCACATTAATTCCAGAGCAGTATTATTTTACTTTACATCAACAATTACCTTGTTTGTGTATATTTATTTTTCATAAGCAATTTTATGAGAACCATCTGAAACAAAGTTGATACTTTATGAGCTCCAGCCCCCTAAGATATGAAAAAGCAACTTGTGAGCAAGAAAACTGTCTTCTGGGAAGCTTCAAAATAGGAATCAGAGGTTGGATCTGTTGTCAGGACTGCCCAGTGACCATTTGAGGGTCTGCTATGTAATCAGGGAACTTAAACCAAAAAGTGTCACTTTCCTTTGTTCCTTGTCAGATTATTGCCGAATGTTACGTGCCTGTTTTCCTGATGTTCCAGTCGTGTCGTGTCGTGTCCTTGACTGACTGCATTATTACAAAGTCTCTGCTTTGTCCAACCTCCAGCTACGTGAGTGGTCCACAGTTTGGCGTTCCCGTGCTCCCTACTGACCAGCCTCTCTCTCTACCTCCGGGAAACCCCACTACCGGTCCTGACCGTGTGTTTCTGTTCCATTATTTGCTGAGAGACTTTCTGTTTCCTTTGACTGAGAATCTCTTTTGTTGGATGAAGTATTGAGAGACTTTCTGTTGGATTTATATGCCTACCGGCCACCTGTGTTGTTTCTCCTGACCTGTTTTCAACTATTAAATATTGTCAGATCTCCTTCTGCTTTTGGGTCCTCTCTCCTTGCACCTGACAAAAAGGGGGTTTCCAGTTGTCCATTTACATGAAGATCCAGGATCTGGTTCCAGCCACATCACTGATAACAGCGGCTGCAAAGAGCTCAGATGAGTCTTTATCTGATCTACATTAGCTCTCTGATTTGACGAGTATCTCAAAGAAAGTGAGAAAAACTTACAGTAGTACTGCTTTGACACTTCACCTCATGACTGCTCTCATGTTGTGTGCCAGCTGAACTGGATGTGTTCTGTCAAGAAAAAATGGCAGCATAGTCTTTCAAACAACTTTTCTTTTTAATTGAATACTAATAGTAATGGCATCCCAGCTAAAGCAATGCATTATCAGCAAAAAAAGAACATGTTTGTTTTTATAGCATAATTAATTTGGGATGTATATTTGGTTGAATACTTTGTTGTTCTTACCTGAAACCTCACATATACCGCTGACCTGCCAAACTGTGGGCATGTTTTTATAGTTGCAGGGCAAACTGAGCTCAGCTCAACAGGTATTACCCTTCTCCTCCTGTCAACTCTGCAGATTTCAATTCCACCCTCTCCTATTATTGGAAAAGCTTCCCTAATTTTCTGATGAAATGCTCGCTCATCCATTGAAAATGGCACAACTAGTTTTTTAATCGTTGTACCTGTTTAAAGAAAAAAAAAAGATGTCAAATATGAATGACAAATAGTGATAATAATGGTCACATAATAACCACATTTAATAATGTCTCGTTAGACGCAACAGAAAGCACTTACGTTATGTTGTGATGAGATGCTCCCCACTATTTTCAATGAAAGAAATCCTAATGATGCTCTGCCTAGCAGCTCTTCTCCTTGTCGTGGCTGAGTCTTCATCGGGAATCTCAGTCTGATAAGAAAGCATTTATTTCATAATGCGTGCGAAGTAGGGGTGTTCCCGACTATGGATTTTCATAGTTGAATCAGAATCGTCATGTCTTGCTTATAGTCGACTAATAGTCGAATCGGGTGTGGGTGTGGGGGCGGGGCTTTAACATTTCAAAGCCGCGATGTACAGAAAATCACAAAGATATAGAAGAAAATGTATAAAAACATTTTGGATCAATAAAACTAAGAAATAACATAAATAACTCCAGAAAGGCCACAGACAGGATTTGCATTTCACATACAAATCAAATTAAATCGGCTAAATTACCTGTGCGAGCAGGCTCTACACTATAACATCGATAAACCGAAATAAATAAATATAATGAAATATCAATAAATAAATGAAATAAATCAGAATCAAGTCACAGATGAGCAAATGTGTGCAAAATGCCTAAAGTACAGGGAACATATATTCAAAACACAAGCCACAAATAGTTAGATTAGATAACCCTGACAGATCAATAAATAAAATAAAAATAAAGAAATTATTAAAATAACGATAGTAGCCATAATTTTCAACTTTGTCTTTTTAACCGCAGAAACAACAATAAATGCTAAACTGTAGTGGCAGTCTTTTTAGCTAAAAATGTTCACACTCACAGCATCTAAAAATCAAATTAGAACCGGCTAAAAAGTTTTGAAATCACTTGTACCCTTACCTGATCGAGAGAACAAATCCAATCTTTCACTCTGTCTGTGTCTGTTGGAGTCTTTTCCAATTGTGCGCGCGGATAAAATAGCCTACATTCTAACGTGAAACTTGTTAACGTTGGCCGTCAGAAGTGCGATCATGGTTTTCCTGATGCTAAATCCAGCCTTGGAGAATATCCTTTCTGACGGTGTACATCCACACTTTATATTTTCTTATCCCAGACATTATTTTAAAGATTTAAATCCTTGCCGCCAAGACGCTCCTCTGTCGGTTACGGATTGAAAGTGAAACTTAAATCTGTCACGCGGACGCGGGGTGTTTGGATTTATTCACGCTCGTTAAAAAATATTTATTAAAAGCTTATTTCTTTGCACATTATATACAGCATTATCATAATAGGCTGAATATTAACGTATTGACAGAAAACCGGTAGTTCTATGTGAAATCAGACATTGAGCGCCCTCATATAGCCAAAGTGGCATGATCCTCGTTTCATAACACCTCTGCGAAGATTCGACCGTAAGATTGGTAGTCGAATCACGCTCCTACAATCAAAGCATCGAATCTTCGACTATTTGGGGTCACCCCTAGTGCGAAGACATGGGTCAGGGTATATTCTATTCCAAAAAAATATTGTAGTTTTAAACACTATTGAATTCAAAACTTTAAATTAAACAAAATACAATATTAGATAGAAAATAAAATATAGATTTTTGCTCATTAAGTTTTAAAATTAAAAAAGGACAGATTAAAGTCGAAAAAAGGCCATTTACAAGTATACAGTATATGGCCAGGCTATATTTAGGCGATATCTAGCTTATAGTGACTTGCACACCTAAATAATTTCTCAATATAGGCTAAACACCTAATTTAGATGCTCTTTCTGCCATGTGTTCTGCCAAAAGTATGTGTCGGTGTGCAACATAAGAGGCTATTGTTTAGAAATGGTTAAATATAAATTGTAAAAGCAATCATTTATTAGAATGCATTTCATCAATCTCATTTGTACTTTTTTATCATCTGCTTACATTTTAAAAACTTTGCCTCTTTATTTCCAAACTTTACACACAATTCAAGAATTGCATGCACAAAATGCAAAATGCCTCACATCTCTTGCAAAATGAAGCACTGCATTCAAAATAACAAACACATCTCAAAAACAAACATTTGTCTTGTGTTGCAAACACCTTTGCCATAATATTGTATTTTTTGGACATATCACACAGTTATTTAAACGTTAAGCTCTTCTTTTATGATGCATCTCTTATGTACAGTTTTTGAACTAAGATTTTTATGGGGTTTTTTTTTCGATTCCTTAGGCAGAGATTTTAAAAACAAGGCTCATTTTGTCAAAACACTACACATAATTCACACATCTATGTTGTGACACAAGTGGCAAAACATCTCAGATAGCTTTTGCATAACTAAACACTTTACAATAATTTGGCTCACACATGGTTCATTCAGTCGGATTCTGTTTGAACCACTTCTTATAAAATCTTCTCAACCATCTTAAACATTTGTAACATTTCTACCTTTCTAATGAAACAGTCTGGGTTTGATTTTTTAAGTGTTATACTATATAAACCAAACATAATTTTGAAAAGGTGATTATTCCAAAGCCTATATATTCCATATTCTAAAGCCATGATTGGATGGTGTAAAGCAATGAATGTTTGCACAGGTGAGGAGTGTGAGGCACTAATGAATGTGGCTTTTTGATTGGTTGTGTTTGAAAAAGGAAATCAAGATACTTCCTGATAGATTTTTGTGTTACATATAGAATTGTGTTGTTTTTTTGCCAAAAGTGTTTATTATGAAATAAAAAAAACCTTAGAATAAGTGTATGGTTTTGCAGATTTGGTGTGTGATTCTGGTGTTTGAGTGTCGGGTTTCAGAAATTGTGTGACAAATAAAGATTTGGTGTGTAATAAGCATTCGAAAAAAAAAAATTGAATTCATTCTATTGACACCTGAACAAGAGCCACTAGAGGGCACTGTTAGTGTTTTCCCGAAATTTAGCTGCTGGAGGCTCTCCAAACGGAAATGCATGTTCATCACTGACTTCAACCGGGTTTGTAAATAAAGACACAATGTATAATACATATTATGCTAATAAAAATGAACCTTTTAAGGGCGAGTGAAGCCATGCCATTGTGGGATGAGGCATGAGGTTGTGGGTTTGTGCACTCATTTCGAAAGGATATAAAACAAATCTAGGGTTAGATTTATTTAGCAATTTCCATTATTTTATACGATCCCACGAGTCCTGAAGAATGCAACTTCAACTGCACTTTGTGGCGTGCATACTGAACACTTTCCCCCCCATACCCACACCACACCACTAATCTTAAACAAGAGTTGTTTGCATATAACATGCATGTAACAAGTAATTTATGTGTATAAATAACACGCCAATTAAACATAAATTAGTGAGACTGATACACAGTAGGGGTCAACAAATATAGAACCACCGCAATGAACAGCACCTGCTAACGTGGTAAGTATACATTTTATGCACCCTCCTATATCATGCCCCTAGCCAGGGGGGTCGGGTGGTTCGAACGACCCAGCCTATACTGCCAAAGGTCCAGAATTTAGGAAGGTTATTGTTAAATAAACAAGTGTTGTTATTTTAAATAACAACGAGATTTAAGGCCATAAAAAGTATTACATACCTTAATTAGTCTAAGAAAAGTCTTAATTATAATTTCAAGGGGTCTTAAATTTTGGGAAGGAAAGAGAAGAATCGCGTTATGGATTAAATGCGCTAGTCATTTAAAGCGCGTCACATGGACCGTTTATCCGTTACCCTAAACAGCGCTGTGAGATCCAGAGTGAAGCACTTTAATTCAGTAAAGAGCACAAGTGACTCGGAGATTTAAACAGATGAAACAACGCTGACAATCAGGAGAAACACTGCGCAACGATACAGTCAGAATAATTTTCCATAGATTTATTTGACTGTAACTCAAACTGCTTGGTATTGCGACTGTAATGGAAAATTTAGATTTTCATTGATTTACAGTGTTGATTTTCATTATCTTCATTATTAAGACATTGAAATGATCTTTGCTGGACTGTACGTAGTCTGCCAACATATGACTAATGTGTGTGTTTTTAAACACTGGGAAACAGGTGAGACATCAGGAGGAGGCAGATTGAAAAGGGGCTCTGACCCCTAGGGTCAGAGGCCGTCCAATTTAGAATTTGTGAGTTTGTAAGAATAAACTCAGCAGGATTAGATCACTAGCAGAGAAACCTTCCCTTGTTTTGATAAGGGCCTGTAAGCAGGAGACCTTGAAAGCAGTATAAAGGCTCCTCTGCCCTCCCTCTCCTGGTCGCACTTGTTTCACAGACTGTACTTTTGACTTCTGTGTGGCAACTGGGCCTTCTTGCAAGAATAAATACTTTTGGAAGACAATTTGACTCAGAAATGTCTCTTACGCAGGTGATGATTGTTTAACGAATATTTTTGCCACAACACGACAGAAATGTACGATATATCTAATTGTATTATATTATTAATGGAGACATGTATTAAATGTAGGATAAATGTAATATAATTACAGTATTTTGTGATAAATCTAGCTTTTGTGCATTTACACTAAAACCACTGTTAGTTAATTGTTATTCAGTGGGATTGAGGTGCTATATATAGGCGTATGTGTGTTTACTGTTTAATATGTATGCTACTGTGGAAGAGCAAGGGTTAATTTTAATAAATCAGTCGAAATTTCACCATATAAAAATTAGGCTGTTAAATTTTTTACAGTTGTTATTTTGATTAACATTATCTGAGCTGTAAATCATGATCGGTTAAATACTAGACATTGACCTATCCCGCTCGTGGGAGGCCAGAAAATTTAGTGGAGGGGTGTAGAATGAGGAAGAACGCATTCTGACCAGGGGCGGTTCTAGACCCTTTTTAGATTTTTTTTTTTTTGTTTGTTCAATTTGCACACTGAACATGGATTGAAGCTCTTATTTTCGAACTCTCAAAGTGCATCAAATTAATTAATTTACTTTAAAAATGTTTTCTCCTAAATTCAGTTTTCTACATAGCTGTTTCAGTGATGCAAATTATCATTCCTTGTTGATGTGCAAAAGTCCAAAGATATCTTTATTGCTAAAGCCTATGCTATTTTTTGTATGTAAATTTTACTTTGTTCTCAAATTATTCTGGGGTTTAATCTAGTTACTTCTCACTGCTGTGTGTGTGCACTTGGATGGGTTAAATGCAGAACACCAATTTCGAGTATGAAATTTCGAGGTCACTATACTTGACAATACGTAACGACTTTTCACTTGGATATTAAGATGCCTTCTTCAAGGCACCAGAGTTTCCAGTCCTGGAAAGCTAATGACAATTTGTTGGTCCAAAGTATAGCGTAATATTCGTACTAATTTGTATTCTGATCTTGTGCTGTTCTCTTGTCTCCTTTGTCTAGATTACACAGTCAAGTGTTTACTTGACCAATGACATGGGGTTTTCAGTTTTCCTAGGTTCATCTGGATTCTTCAGTTGTTTAGACCTCATGAATGGTGGGAGCACCTTCCAGGTGATGGGTGATGATGCATGTGGGCCACTCCCTAGCCCAATCCCATTTCACCCAAACCCTGGACAAAGTCGACCTCGTTTCAGCTTTTCCCGATCTGCCACTGCAACAGCTACACGTGCAGTTAGTTCTGCAGTTAGCCCCAAAATGTATCAAAGGTAAGTGTAAAAACTTTTTAGCAGATAAAAATTGGTCAGCATTGACAAAATGCTGGTGCAGTGAAATGCAGTTTCAAAGTAATGCAGATATAAGTCACTTCTGATAGGTACAGTGTGTTTGTGTGTGTTCCCATAGAACCATTTTCCTTGGACAACTTGAGATGACAAACTGGTGCAGGACAAGGCATTAGTTATTCCTTTCGAGGAGAGTGAGGCCTGTTTGTCAACAATGAAAACAAAAGTAAAAGAAGCCCTTGCTTTGGGTCCTGAAACAAGCATAGTCTTGACTGATAGTCAAGGAAATTTGCTTATCGATACCCCTGGAATTAAAGGTCTGTGCTGTGGGCTGGAGTATTGGAACAAATTCATTCTGAAGTTTGCCCCAGCTCATCAATGATGGCATCATTCTGAATTTTTTTATTTATTTTTATCCCCACTGCCATAGGGTCTGCGTATTGGAAACAGAGCTCCAGACGTATTTTTGCAATAGCAGAGGATACATTTGCAGAGATGGGGAGGAGGAAATGTAGGAAACTAGGGTAGGTTCATGAGTGCTCTCATCAGAATAGCTTCTTATCTTTGAACTTTTTATTTAAATGCATGCAAATAATTGAAAATCTACAGTGGATTTAAAGGGATAGTTTACCCAAAAATGAAAATATGATGTTTATTTGCTTACATTCATGGCATCTGGGATGCCCTGGGGGTAAGCAGATAAACATCATATTTTCATTTTTGGGTGAATTATCCCTTTAAAATTGCACTCTATTTACATTCAAATGATTTTAATTGACCCCACCACCATGTTAGCAGTTTTACTAGATTTATCTTATGTCAAAAGATATGCTGTATTTTCTATCCAAAACCAACACTGTGTCTGGAAATAAAATGGTTTAAATAATCATAGTTTATTACTATTCTCAGTATTTACTAGGACTGACTAGGTTTGGTGGCTCATATTCAGTAAGCATCACAAGTTCACAACATTGTCCTGTGAAGTTATTGAAAACTTTGAGATTCAGACATTACCTTAATTTTAATGTGATCAAAAACAAACAGCATACAACCTAAAATTAAGCAATGTCGAGGCATAGCAGGACCATGGAATATAGAATGGCAGTGTATCGTTAAGATGATGATGGAAATGTACAGGGTGGGCCATTTATATGGATACACCGTAATAACATGGGAATGGTTGGTGATATTAAAGTCCTGTTTGTGGCACATTAGTATTTGTGAGGGGGCAAACTCCTCAAGATGGGTGGTGACCATGGTGGCCATTTAGAAGTCGGCCATCATGGATACAACTTTTGTTTTTTCAATAGGAAGAGGGCCATGGTACACATCAAACTTGTTGGTAATGTCACAAGAAAAACAATGGTGTGCTTGGTTTCAACGTAACTTTATTCGTTCATGAGTTATTTACAAGTTTCTGACAACTTATAAAATGTGTTCAATGTGCTGCCCATTGTGTTGGATTGTCAATGCAACCCTGCAACATTTTATAAGTGGTCAGAAACTTGTAAATAACTCATGAACGAATACAGTTACGTTGAAACCAAGCACACCATTGTTTTTCTTGTGACATTACCAACAAGTTTGATGTGTCACATGGCCCTCTTCCTATTGAAAAAACAAAAGTTGTATCCAAGATGGCCGACTTCTAAATGGCCACCATGGTCACCACCCATCTTGAGGAGTTTGCCCCCTCACATATACTAATGTGCCACAAACAGGACTTTAATATCACCAACCATTCCCATGTTATTACGGTGTATCCATATAAATGGCCCGCCCTGTACTTGCATGTATATGTCACAGTGTCTGGTTTGTGTATTCCTGGTGTCCACTAGAGGTCCTCTTCCCCACGGTGTCATCCACATTCATGAACTGCATTCCCCACAATTCCTGTCTGTCACTGAGTGTTCATTGTGTTCAGCTGTTCCATGTCATCATTGTTCCCAGCTGTTCCCTTTTTCATTGTTAGTTCTGTGTGTGTATATATACCCTGGTTGTTTCAGTGTTTGTCACGGAGTCCTTGTTTGATGTCAGCGCACTTCCATGTTTCCATACCTGTATTGTTTTGTGTTTTTCTGGACTGCCTTTGTTGGATTTTGACCTTTTGCCTGACTTGGATTACGATTACGGATTACCCTAATAAATTGCTATTGGATCTTACCTACCTGTTTGTGTGCGTCCCGTGACAGAAGGACTCCGTCATTTTAAGATCCAGCATTATGGGGTTTCATATCCTTCCCCCCAACACGGAGAAGGAGAGGAGGGGACGAGTCAAGAATTTGATGGTCCTACGCCAGCAGGGCCAGACGGTGGGTTGTCTGGCTCAGACATTTTTGACTCTTTCAGGAGGCATGGGATATAGTGATGCAGCTTTGAAAGACTTTTTTAATTGCTGCCTTGATGATCCCTTGCCAGCCTGGGAAATGAGGGGACTGGAGATATTGGACTTTGAAGGCTTTGTCGGGTATCTTCATTCCCGCAGCAGGTGGGATATTTCAGTTGGGCTTAGATTTCCAGAAGGAGTGGCCGACTCGTCGCCGGTGTCACCAGGCAAGATGGCTTCCACACTGGAGCTTCCAACCGCCATTCCACCACCTCACCCTTCCAAATGTAGGCGGAGGAGGAGGAAGCAGGCATCCACCGTCCCTCAGAACAGGGAGGTTGTCACGTCTGCCGAGCCAGAGCCTGTTCACGTCACGCCTGCCGAGCCTGTGTCTTCGGACAAGATGGCCGCCGCCGAGCCTGTTCACGTCACGCCTGACGAGCCTGTGTCTTCGGACAAGATGGCCGCCGCCGAGCCTGTTCACGTAATGCCTGCCGAGCCTGTGTCCCCGGACAAGATGGCCGCCGTCAAACCTGTTTCTGTTCCTGAGCCTGAGCCCTCAGTGACCGCGACACTGGCCATTATGGCCACAGCCATGTGGTGTGTGTGGGCTACGCACACACTTGAGCCGGTGGCGTCTGTTCCTGAGCCGGAGCCAGTGTCTGTTCCTGAGCCGGAGCCAGTGTCTGTTCCTGAGCCGGAGCCAGTGTCTGTTCCTGAGCCGGAGCCAGTGTCTGTTCCTGAGCCGGAGCCAGTGTCTGTTCCTGAGCCGGAGCCAGTGTCTGTTCCTGAGCCGGAGCCAGTGTCTGTTCCTGAGCCGGAGCCAGTGTCTGTTCCTGAGCTTGTGTCTGTATTTGTGTCTGTGTCTGTTCCTGAGCCTGAGCCTGTGTCTGTGTCTGTGTCTGTGTCTGTGTTTGTGTTTGTGTCTGTGTCTGTGTCTGTGTTTGTGTCTGTTCCTGAACCTGAGCCTGTGGTGCCAGTTCCAGTGCCTGAGCCGGTGGTGCCAGTTCCAGTGCCCGAGCCGGTGGTGCCAGTTCCAGTGCCCGAGCCGGTGGTGCCAGTTCCAGTGCCCGAGCCGGTGGTGCCAGTTCCAGTAGTTCCAGTGCCTGAGCCGGTGGTGCCAGTTCCAGTGCCTGAGCGGGTGGTACCAGTTCCAGTGCCAGTTCCAGTGCCTGAGCCGTTGGTGCCAGTTCCAGTTCCTGAGCCATTGGTGTCTGTTCCAGTTCCTGTGCCGTGGCCGCCCGAGGGGTCTTCACCGCCCTGGCCGCCCGAGGGGTCTTCACCGCCGTGGCCGCCCGAGGGGTCTTCACCGCCGTGGCCGCCCGAGGGGTCTTCACCGCCGTGGCCGCCCGAGGGGTCTTCACCGCCGTGGCCGCCCGAGGGGTCTTCACCGCCGTGGCCGCCCGAGGGGTCTTCACCGCCGTGGCCGCCCGAGGGAAAGTCTCCACCCTGGCCGCCCGATGGACGATCTGCTCCGCCCTGGCCGCCCGATGAATGGTCTGCTCTGCCTTGGCCGCCTGAAGGAAAGTCTCCGCCCTGGCCGCCCGATGGGCCGTCTGCTTCATCCTGGCCGTCCGATGGACTGTCTGTTTCGCCCTGGCAGCTGGCTAAACCGTCATCCTCTGTTCCTGTTCCCCTTCATGGACCTGGCCCCCCATCCCTCCCCCTGATCCTCCACCAGTCCACCTCCCTCCTGGACTTTTTGTTTTGTAGTGTGTTCTTGGAGCGTCTGGTAGCCGCTCCGTAGAGGGGGGGTTATGTCACAGTGTCTGGTTTGTGTATTCCTGGTGTCCACTAGAGGTCCTCTTCCCCACGGTGTCATCCACATTCATGAACTGCATTCCCCACAATTCCTGTCTGTCACTGAGTGTTCATTGTGTTCAGCTGTTCCATGTCATCATTGTTCCCAGCTGTTCCCTTTTTCATTGTTAGTTCTGTGTGTGTATATATACCCTGGTTGTTTCAGTGTTTGTCACGGAGTCCTTGTTTGATGTCAGCGCACTTCCATGTTTCCATACCTGTATTGTTTTGTGTTTTTCTGGACTGCCTTTGTTGGATTTTGACCTTTTGCCTGACTTGGATTACGATTACGGATTACCCTAATAAATTGCTATTGGATCTTACCTACCTGTTTGTGTGCGTCCCGTGACAGTATAGCACAGATATTTGCTCTTTTAAAATGATAGTTCACCCCAAAATGAAAATTGTCATTATTTACTCATCCCTGTGTTATTTTAAACCTGTGAGCGATTTTCTTTTGCAAAACACAAAATAAGATATTTTAGTGACATACAAACCCATACAGTTTTGAAATAAGAAGAGAGTAAATGAAGACAGAATGTTCTTTTTTGTGTGTGAAATATCCCTTTAAAGTACACATTGGTTAAAATTAAGACCTCACATGAGAGCCTTGGTTTCTTTAAACTATTCACAGAAAAAAAATTTTAAACCATTATTGTCACCTGCTAATTATAAAAAAAATTTTCTGTAAAAGGCAAACTTCAAGACATGAGGACTCTGGGCTCTGTGACATAAAAGACAAAATCGAGGAGGTCCTTCTAGCATCGGAGGGCTGTTTACCGGCTGTTTAGAGCTGTGCAAGTGTAGCGAGGGCCTTACTGAACAGCAGAGTGAGGTTCTAAGAACCTCGTTCAAGTGCTGTGTGTGCAGAGGCAAGTAATCACTTGGGCATCACACAGACATGTACAATATGTAGATTAAAAGAACAACCATCTTTTTCATGTAACAACTTGCATAAAATATTCCCTTAAAGGGAACCCTGGGTATTAAAATGAAAATACTGTCATCATATACTCACCCTCATGTTGTTTCAAACCTGTATGAATTTCTTTCTTCTACTGAACACAAAGGAAGATATTTAGAAGAATGTCAGTAACCAGACAGTTTCTGGGTCTCACTGACTTCCATAGTATATATTTTTTTCCTAATATGGAAGTCAATGAGACCCAGAAACTGTCTGGTTACTGACATTCTTCTAAATATCTTCCTTTGTGTTCAGTAGAAGAAAGAAATTCATACAGGTTTAAAACAACACGAGGGTGAGTATATGATGACAGAATTTTCATTTTAAAGTGGAGTATTCCTTTAATTGCAACATATAGATTGCCCTTATTTGTTACATACCTGCACCGTTGGATTTGAATGCAATTGAAATAATAACAAATTGAATAACAAATTGAATAACAACACTACAAATTGATAATAACAAAACAATATTCTTTATTAATACAGGACTTTTGAACAAACAAGAAAATAAATGTCCTAAACTGACTTTAACCTGCTGTTTGCTGGGATAACTCTACATCAATTCCTTTTTAAATGTGTTGATCCTGCCAAGAAACACTTCCTGCTGGTGAGACAAAGTAGTCCCGCATTTGATTGCGTTGCATTTTTGCTGTCGCTGTACAATTGCGATGTGAGGTGTTCTCCATCGGTTGGAAAGCACCCATGCCATGATTCCTCCATTGCCCATCAACCATGTTGTGGTAAGCAGTCTCCCAGTCTGCAAAAACTGGAGGGGCATATGCTTCTGACCTGCGCTCGCAGAGGAAGTTGTGGATGCACAGGGAAGCCATTGTTATCTTCACCACCTTTTCTGGCTCCAAGCATATGGTCGACCTGAACACTCTCAACCGGTTGGCAAGAATGCCAAATGCATTCTCTACCACCCTTCGTGCCCTAGACAAACGATAGTTAAAAACCCTCTGACTGTCCATCTGCCTGAATGGATATGGCTTCATTAGGTCATGCCTTAAGGGATATGCATCATCTCCCACAAACATGTAGGGCATCACTGTGTCAGAATCGGGCAAAGGCTCAGGTGGGGGAAAGCTCA
Organism: Scardinius erythrophthalmus; assembly: GCF_964197995.2. NCBI lineage: Eukaryota > Metazoa > Chordata > Actinopteri > Cypriniformes > Leuciscidae > Scardinius > Scardinius erythrophthalmus. Next base: position 53,672,807 of record NC_138224.1, read on the forward strand.
GTCTGCCCTCGTCCTTTCGCGTCATTTCCGGTTTGTTTATCGCGTGATTTTTCGTGACAAAACGAGGTTTGTAGACAAGATAGAATCGTTGGGTGACAGAGTTGTTGTCAACTCGTGTAGTGCGTTACCTCCTGTTGCGGATCAATCACGTTGTGTCGTGTGGTGTGAACAGCTCAACAACTTGAACACTCCTGATTTCACAGAGAGCAAGTCATGTAGTGTGAACCGCACAGTTCAGCCCGACGTTTTAAAGTCATGTAGTGTGAACTAGGCTTAACCCTCTGAGGTCGGCTATCGCGCTGCCGTGATCTGATCGCTTTTTTCCTTATCAGTGCAAAAAAGAATCAAAATTATAATATGAATTTTTATCTTATATGCTTGTGTTATACATCAATCGATCCTGTTAAGTGTGTTTTTTTTGTGTATACTCACAATAAAAACAAACTGTTGTGCTTTTTGCCAAATAAAGAAAAATAAACATGACGCGAGTTCTGCCTCCTCTTTGTCAGTGAAGTCCATTCTGAAACGCGTCCGAAAATGAACTGTAACTCAGCGAATACTTCTCACACAGACACGTGAGATATGTCTTTACGAAGCTTGGATTCTCTTCTTTTAAATGAAGTAATTTATATAAAAAACAAATATTCTCATCTTATGTAATCCGTTTGAAAGCAAGGAGAGGTACCGTTTTTTCGTTCTCCCTTCATTAACTTTAATGAGCTGAGGCAGCCCCGCCCCCGTCGCTATTCACATGGTAACCTGTGAACACCCCCATATCAGCTCGAGAAAACACAAGTTTAATCAGATCATTGTAGATTACTTGTTACACAGTCTCGCAGCGCTGAGGAATAATAATACTGGAAAATGTACCTCAGAAGTGCTGGTATTTCGAGGAGCAAGGATTCGACTGAACTGAGGAATACTGTAGTAAGTTTTTTTCCTTCTCAAGTTAAATCGCGTTTCTGTTATTATGAATGAATGAACGGCAGAGATGCGCACTGTTTACCACAGCTCGCAAAAAGAAAGTTTAAACTTAAATCGCTTTTCTTTGTGTGCATGAATTATAATGTTTTAGCAAACTGTATTACTATACTGAGATGAGTAAAAATCTACTGAAATATGTTGAAATAAAATGTAGGCTATTTGTATAAGCAACGTATTAAACTGCAAATTAACATTTATATGCCCTAATATTTCATAAAAACAACGTTACAGTCAGGCGAAATATGAAAGACAACATTTTGTTGACTAGATTTGGGTACAGTTTTTACTGTAGAATATACTGCCACATCAAATAAGCTTTTGTTTAGCAATTTCTGCTCATATGTTCTATATATATATATATATATATATATATATACTATTTTTGTCAAAAATAAAGTCATCAACTAAGATGTTAGCTTTTCCAATGTTGGCTATATTCAAACTAATGAATACATTGTGATATCGTCCATATAAATCACCACCACATGTATTGAGTTGAAGTTAATCCTTTACTTTCTGTTTGCAGCAGTTACAGCAACAGGCATCAAACATTCTATGCCTCCCACATGGCACATCTTCTTCCACCAACATTTTACCAAGATAAAACCCAACAACTCTAATATACAGATGACACCTAGTGGATACTCCAGGATACTACATCCCCTCCTCCTTAAGCTATCAATTAGTTAACTTTTTTTTTTAATTATTAATACTATAACCACCAATATCACCGACTAAATACTAATAACATTATTTACAAAATATAACACATCAACAACTATCAGTTAGATTGCATTCATTGTTTTGTTTTTTACTGACTTGACTTATGTAACATAGTCTTTCAAATAAGCTGGAGAACGTCTCTCTCTTACAGACCTTCTCAGATTTGTAGGTTGGTTAGTCTCTTTTTCTACAACAGTCAATTCTAGCGATGGTTCTTTCTCAAGGGCAGACATCTCCTTGTCTGCAGGTGCATTGACAACATCCGCATTAGGCAATGCAGAAGTGTCACCATTCTGTTCACTCTCTGTGGGTAGTACAATCTCAAGCATCTCATCTGTACAACGATTTCTTATTTGGTCCACATGTCTTTTCACAGTTTGTCCATGCCCCAGAGCAGTCTTGTATGAAAGAGGTCCTGTACAACATTCCACTACTGCAGGAATTCATTTAGGTCCACCAGCATAGTTCCTCACGTACACTGAATCTCCAACTTCAAAACTTCTGAGTTTGCAACTTTTATCATGGCCTTCTTTTTGTTTCTGCTGTTTTTTCAAAACTTTGGACTTCACATCAGGAATGAGTAAGTCAAATGTGGATCTCAACTTCCGTGACATTAGCATTTGAGCAGGTGATAACCCAGTTGTTGCATGAGGAGTGATTCTATAATTAAATAAGAATCTTGCTACTCTTGTCTCCACGGTGTCACCTTTCATCTTTTTCATCCCCTCCTTGAAAGTTTGAACAGCACGTTCAGCTAGGCCGTTTGAAGAAGGATGATAAGGAGCTGAGGTTACATGTTGAATGCCATTTCTCACCATGAAAGTTTCAAACTCGTTACTGGTAAAACACGTTCCATTGTCTGACACTAACATTTTAGGTAATCCATGTGTACTGAAACACATTCTCAGTTTCTCAATTGTAATTTGGGAAGTGGCCTGCATGACAGGATAAACTTCCAACCACTTGGAATGAGAATCTACCAGAATTAGGAACATTCTTCCCAAAAAGGGCCCTGCGTAGTCTACATGAAGTCTTTCCCAGGGTGAGCCTGGCCACTCCCACGGGTGCAAAGGAGCTTGAGCAGGTGCCTTTCTGAAACTTTGACACACCTCACATTTCTGAACCACTCTCTCTACATCCTGATCCATACCAGGCCACCACATGTACGATCGGGCCAATCCTTTCATTCTGGACATGCCGGAATGAGTCTGATGTAACTGTTTCAATATAGCCGCTCGACCTTGCGATGGTATGACGATTCTCGCTCCCCAAGTCACACATCCATCTTTGACACTCAGAGCATCTCTCCTGTGATGGTACGGTAACACGTGTGGCTCTACTTTCTCAGGCCAACCCTTTAAGATGTACTCATGTACCATGGAGAGTGTTATGTCATGTGATGTCCACTTCTGAATTTGTGCTGCACTTACAGGCGAATCGTCCATTAAGTCCATCATCAGCACTTGATCATTAGTGTCATCAGGTTCTCCCTCCCCTGGCACTGGAAGTCTACTCAGCGCATCAGCATTTTGATGGTACTTTCCTGGCTTGTAAACAATGTTGTACTGATATGCTTGTAACATCACAGCCCACCTTTGCACTCTGGGTGATCCCATTTGAGGAACTGCTTTTGTTTCATTAACCCTCTACTGCATGAATTTTGATGACACATGATAAAAATTATTTTTCATCTTTTCCTGGCTCATTTGGGAACATTTTATTGATTTATTGAAAAATGTCCCTCCCCCAACCCCCCCAACCCAAAATATTTTTTTGTTGCCTGAGGGCAACGTTATGCAACAATGGTAAAGAATCATAGAGAAAATGATCATTATACAATTCTCAGAGAGCAATACAAAAATAAATGATTTCTTGACATTTTTTTATTATTTTTTTAAGTAAAAAGGGAAAAACACTTGAAACACATCAATATACTTGATTTGATACAGACATAGGTTTGTATCATGTAGTGCGTCATGTCATATCATGTACTTCATGTATCCTAATCAACCCCATATACACTACTGTATAATGACAAAAGTATTGGGACCCCTCCAAATCATTGAATTCAGGTGTTCCAATCACTTCCATGGCCACAGTTGTTTAAAATCAAGAACCTAGGCATACAGATGCTTCAACAAACACTCTCAGGAGCTCAGTCAATTCAAGCGCGGTGATAGGTTGCCACCTGTGCAATAAGTCCATTCGTGATATTTCCTCACTACAAAATATTCCACGGTCAACTGTTAGTGGTATTATAACAAAGTGGAAGCAATTGGGAACAACAGCAACTAGGCCACAGAGTGGGGTCAGTACATGCTGAGGCGCACAGAAGTCGCCAACTTTCTGCAGAGTCAATAGCTACAGACCTCCAAACTTTGTAGAGAGCTTCATGGAATGGGTTTCCATGGCTGAGCAGCTGCTTCCAAGCCTTACATCACCAAGTGCAATGTAAAGTGTGGGATGCAGTGGTGTAAAGCACGCCGCCACTGGACTCTGGAGTGACCAATCACGCTTCTCTGACTGGCAATCCAATGGACGAGTCTGGGTTTGGCAGGAAAACGGTACTTGCCTGACTGCATTGTGCCAAGTGTAAAGTTTTGTAGAGGGGGGATTATGGTGTGGGGTTGTTTGGTGGAGGGGGGATTATGGTGTGGGGTTGTTTTTCAGGGGTTGGGCTTTGCCCCTTAGGTCCAGTGAAAGGAACTCCTAATGCTTTAGCATACCAAGACAATTTGGACAATTTCATGCTCCCAACTTTGTGGGAACAGTTTGTAGATGGCCCCTTTCTGTTCTAAAATGACTGTGGATGCTGCACATTAGTGTCACTTTGGTGACTTTGGTCGTTCCTGTGCACCCAGGAACCCTACATCTTCCCTACTTGTAACACATTATTTGCCATTGTGAGGTATTGTCCAAGACATCCTTGAAAAGTACCCCTTATGGCATAACGTTGCCCTGAGGCAACAAAAAGAAAAACTGAATTTGTGAACATGCAAAATAAAAAAAAATTCACAAAACCTGCCAAAAGGCTTCTCTACACCTTCATACACACACACATATTTTTTATGTACAGTTCATGTCATTTTAAATATGATTACTAAAGCAAATAATCTTGCTTTCATCTCACACCATGTGCTCCTGTGACCATGTGTCAGAAAAGGACGTCCCGCCTTCAAATGGTGCTTGATAGTGACTTCCAAACCTTATTGGACTGTTCTTTGATACTTTTTCAAACATTCTAATTGGTTGCAATCATTTAAAGAAAAATGTACTGAACACAGGGCTTAAGAAAACTTTCCGTTGCCTGAGGGCAACGCTATGCAGTAGAGGGTTAAACAAATGGATCAAGGGCTTATGATCAGTGCAAATTGTAAATGCACGACCATACAAATACTTGTGAAATCTATGGATGCCAAAAATCACAGCCAAGCCTTCTTTGTCCAGTTGTGAATAACGTTTCTCCGCAGGCGTTAATGTCCTAGACATGAACCCAAGGGGTTTCTCCACACTCTCTCCTTTTATACGCTGCGAGAGCACTGCACCAACCCCGTAGGGTGAGGCGTCACAAGCCAAAACCAGTTCTGAATCTGATGAGTAATGTGCTAGCACCTCTGCCGATTTTAGTAAAGCTTTAGATTTTTTAAAAGCTTCTTGCTGTGGCTTTTTCCACATCCACTGAACATCTTTTCTCAGCAGCAGATGTAGTGGGGCCAACAGCGTTGCCAGGTTTGGAAGGAACTTGTTATAATAATTAAGCAGTCCCAGGTATGCTTTAAGCTCTGTGACATTCCTTGGTTCTGGTGCTTCTTCAATAGCTTTCACTTTAATTCCCAGAGGATGTAGACCCTGGGCATCTACTCTGTGGCCTAAATATTCCACCTCATCCGCCAGGAACACGCATTTTACTCGTTTCAGTCGCAAACCAGCTTCTTTCAGTCTCGACAGCACTTCATCCAGTATCTTCAAGTGACTTCCTTGGTTTACGCCAGTCACCAATATATCATCCAGATAAACAACTACTCCAGGAATACCCTGCAACAATCCCTCCATTGTTCTCTGGAAGATAGCAGGAGCTGAAGCCACTCCGAAGGGTAGACGATTATATGTGAATAACCCTTTTTGTGTATTCACTGTCAAGTATTTCTTGGAGCTTTCATCCATGATGATTTGTTGGTATGCGTGACTCATGTCCAATTTTGTGAACTGCTTTCCTCCATCCAATAGAGCAAAAAGATCTTCCACCCTGGGTATTGGATACTGTTCCAATGTTGACACTCTATTAACTGTGAGTTTGTAATCACCGCATAATCTTATACTGCCATCTGGTTTCAAGATAGGAACAACAGGAGCTGCCCACTCTGAATACCTAACAGGTGAGATGATCTTGTCCCGTAGCAGTCGATTAATCTCTTCTTCCACCTTTATTTTCAGGGCATATGGCACGGATCTAGGTCTGAAAAACCGTGGTGTGGCATCAGTTGGCACGTGAAGAGTAGCAGTAGTACCCCTTAATGTCCCAAGTTCCTCTTTGAATACTTCCTCATGCTTGGATAGCACCTGTTGCAATGTCATCACCTCCGACTGAACCAGCTTTATCTCACTCCATTGTAGTTGAATTTCTTCAAGCCAGGCTCGGCCTAGTAAGCATGGTCCTGTTCCTTTCACTATGACAAGTGGCATTTTCTTTTCCTGCTGCTGGTATTTTACTTGTACATCAGCCACACCCACTATCTCTACTGGCTCTCCTGTATAAGTTCTCAGTTTGATTTGTGAACGTCTCAATTTGGGAGCTTCTGAATCTTTCCAGATGTCCTTGTACATTCCCTCATTCATAAGACTGACACTACATCCTGTATCAATCTCAAAGTTTACAAGTCTGCCATTAACATGCAACTCAACAGTGAGGGGTTTCACTTTCTTCAATGCCTCAGTTTTTAGACATGCCAAAGTGAATGAAAATAATGAGAGTGATGAATCTGAAGAAACACTTACATTGAATGCTCGATGCGGACGCACTCCTTTTCCACCTTTTCCCGTTGTTGCGTGTCCACTCTGTTGGCTTTTGTTTCGACAGGCTTTGGCGATATGTCCGATTTTCCCGCACACATAACATTTATCCTTCTTAAATCTACATTCATTGGCTTTGTGGTTTTTCCCACTGCATCTGTGACATTCTCTGATTTCTTTCTGTTCACCAGATTCTCCTCTTTTCCAGTAATCTGGTTTCCTCTCTTTAAACATGATGCTGTTACATGCCTGTACACCGGATTTATTTTGTAAATCGAGCACATTTTTGCTTGCGGCTTCAGTGGCCACTGCAATTTTAAAAGCAGTCTCAAATGTCAGATTTGCTTCTGAAAGCAACCGTCTCTGAATTCGATCATCATCTATGCCACAAACAAGCCGATCCCTCAGCATTTGGTCTAAAGTTGCTCCATAATTACAATCTTGTGCTAAGCAACGCAACTCAGCTACATACTCTGTCACAGTCTCTATCAGCTTCTTCGTTCTGGAATTAAATTTAAATCTCTGTACAATCTCACTTGGCTTGGGATTAAAATGATTTTTTAACATCATTATCAGTTGCTGATAAGTCTTTTCACTTGGTTTTGTAGGGCTAAGAAGATTTCGCATCACACTGTAAGTTTGTGGTCCCACAACACTTATGAGAATAGCTCTTTGCTTACCCTCATCTTCGATTCCATTAGCCACGAAAAATTGCTCCACTATTTCCGAATACTCTTCCCATGTTTGAGCTTTTGCATCAAATGCTGCTAGTGAGCCAATAGTTCCTGTAGCCATGGTTAATCTTCTCTTGATCCTTTACAACAGTTATCAGCACTCTGCTCCTTTTCACAATTTTAATCCGTTGTCCCCACAGGCTTTCCGCTTCATCCTCGTCGCCAGAAATGTGATATCGTCCATATAAATCACCACCACATGTATTGAGTTGAAGTTAATCCTTTACTTTCTGTTTGCAGCAGTTACAGCAACAGGCATCAAACATTCAATAGCTGTGTCCCAATGTGAAGTCTGCATCCTCCGAAGTCCGTATTTGAAGGCCGATTGCGTCACAGCGGCACGTCGAAACGTCACAGCGGAGCGACGAAGGATGTCCCAATTCAAAGGCTGCACACTTCGGAGGTCGCATTTGAAGGCCGATTGCGTCACCGCGGCGCTATGAAGGCTGTCCCAATTCAATTCTGCATCCTCCGAAGTCCGTATTCGAAGGCCGGTTGCGTCATCGCGGCGCGACGAAGGCTAAAGCGACGCCAAATGCACCCTTCGTTTCCCCGTGAAAGGAAGGATACATAAATGGACACTTTGCGGACTATCCTACCCCATAATTCATCGCGCGGCGGTGACGACAACATTTTTATAAAAAAAAAAAGACGGCCGAGAGTTCGCTGGTGGACGGCAAATTCACATTTAAATGTAAGTATTATGTTTTCATTTACTCAAATAACTTAGCTAGTGAAACCTGAGTTAAAAGCCACAAGTTTTTCTTTCTTATAAACTTCACCTTAACTCCATCACCATTGCGTGGCTTCATTTGTCAGGTGGTCTGAGGCAAAACTTGTGCTAATAGTTTAATAATTGTTTCAGGGAGCAAGGAGCAGACAGCTCAATTTATTAAACTGCAATTTAAAAAAAAAAAAAAACTAAATAAATTAAATGACATTTTATTGTAATATTTGCACTAGTCTGTCAAACTTGTGTAAATAAGAAATATCACTCACCCTATAAAGCCCACAACAATAGGAAAAGCAGTACCATAGATGAGGCAATGGGGTTTCACTTGTATGTGTTTTTGTAGTGCTGTCATGCAAGCCATGTCTACAAAGGTTTTAACCAAATTTGAGTATTCATGAATATGATTTCTGAATATGAATGATTTTAAAAATACAAAGTAAGAAAGTTGAGATCACATCTTTGCTGAAATGTATTGTGCTGTTGTTGTTAACAAGCCATGGTTAATTTGCTCTGCCTTAGGATTGCACGTGTCCTGGGACAGGTGATGGTGTGAGTGGGAAACCCTCGGCTGAAACTTGGCCCTGGTTTGTCCTCATGGATGAGATGTTGGGACAGAGGCATTGCACCCTCATTGCCTCAATCCCTGAGGACACACCAGGGCCGAGTTCAGCAGTGTGTGACCAAGAAGAGGAGCCAGGGGTAGCAGCACCAGCACCAGCATCAGCAGCACCAGCAGCACGAAGAAGGCGAGACAGAGAGGACGAGTTTTTGGACTTGATTAGAGAAGACATGAGAGAATGGACAGGCTGTTTTCTCTTCTTGAAAGAATGATTGAAAAATATGTATATATATTATATTCTTTAACTTTTTTCACTTATATTTTTTTAAAAGGAAAAAAATTATGCAACTTTAAATGTGTAAATAAAAGAGAATTCATTGCTCTGGACATTGTTTATTTTTGTAATGACAGTCATAATTTCTACATGAAACAAATTCTTCTATAACGTTTTCCCCCCAACTATTTACAACAAACGTTAAACATCTCAAAATCAACATAAACATTTAAATTGTACAGTACATAAAATAAGAAAAATGATGTAGACTTATTCAGCTGAGTGGGAGACACTGGTGTGCTGCTGGACCGGGATGGGCTCCACAATAGAGTCCCTGGTAACGCCTCCTGCTGGTGGACATCATCTGGGACGCTCTCCAGAGTGTTTGACTGCATATTTTCACTATCCACGAAGTTGTCTACCAACAGGTTTGCAGGGCTGACTCATGGAATAAATATTGAGATACTTTATTACACTGAAGTACTTTTAATAACCACTAATACCGCTTTGGTGAAAAACTACTAGTCATATATTTCTAACCCTAGTTAAGCAAAATTATCTTGCATACTCTAATGTACTTAAGGTATCAAGAGTAAAAGTAAAGGAATTCTGGAGGGGAAAAAAACTTGTCAGGGTTTTTATGATGGTTCTGCTTTTATATTACTGCATATGTTGCATTTTACTTCGGAATATTTTTAAGGTTGATACATTTATTTGTGTAGTTTATTGTAAAACAATGCATCATATTGTAAAATAACATAATTTTGTAGTCCTGTGTGGGAAAATCACTTCGAGTAGCCTACCGGACCGGTCTAGCCTATGGAGGATTGTTCTTGTCGCCTAGCAACAGTAGTGACTGACAGCTGCCGATCACGAGCGGGAGTTACATTCGCACTGGACTTTATTCAACTGGGTTTTTATATTCAAATAGGGTTGAAAACCTGTGTAAATATATTTACCAAGGTCCATTTATGTGCATAATAAAAAAAGAATACACTAGCCTACAAAATCGCATCAAGGTAAGATATAAATGAACATTTGAATCTTCGGCTAAGCCGAAAGTACATGACCTGAAACATCCTTAATACCATGTCCTCCAGTAAAATATAAAAATTGACAATTCTGGCTCCATAGCTGTTTACTTAATTTTATCAAATGAATTGTCAGGATGGCAGCATAGGCTACTCTCGCACCGTTGCTTGGCGCCTGGAGCGGTAATCGGGAACACCTGGCTGCGCAATTAGGAAATCCTACGAAGGGTGCATGGTGTGTCGTTCGGAGGACGCATAGGCTGCATCGTTTGAAGTCCGCAGCCTTCGAAGGATGCAGTCTTCACATTGGGACACAGCTTATGCCTCCCACATGGCACATCTTCTTCCACCAACATTTTACCAAGATAAAACCCAACAACTCTAATATACAGATGACACCTAGTGGATACTCCAGGATACTACATACATGATAAAATGTAGGCCTATAATCATTTTTTTACAAAGAAAGAGTACACTTGAAATATTGTTGAAATTGTAATTATTGTTGTAATTGTAACATTTTTAATAAAATAGCAAAACATATTTACAAGATAGATGTAAGCAAAATCTTAAATGGTCAATATAAGTCTTCTTCTAAATATCTTTTGTCCTTGCATTGTGGCTCAGTCAGTTTCACACCTGAATGAATGGCTCATTATGCAGAGTCATTATGCAGAGTGGGTGGGACATTGTATTCTCAGGTGTAAACCACTCCTTGTTCACGCCCCCCTCGCATATTGGCTTTCCACGCAAAAACTGTCTTAACCAATTTAAATCAATGTATTGTTTTACGTGAACGATAAAGCAAGACTATTTTCACATAATTTTTAAGCTAGAATTCAAAGGGACCACATCCATTGGTCAAAAGTCTTGTGGACACATATTTAATATGTGTTTTGTGGTCTTAATTCAGCAACTTTCATTTTAATTTTTTCCCATAACCACGCATAAACATTATTCTCTTAAAAATACAAACATCTACATACAAGTTGCTCGCATATTATGGTAGCTCTGTTTGTGCTATATAGAGTGAATTTACACCTTTGCCATTAACATGTTTATAAATAACTGAAAAAAGCACAAATGTCAAGGCATGTCAGAACATCTCAAGGGCCCCAAAAACACCTTGGTCCCCTGAGGGTTAAATGACCTGGCAACTGAATACCCTCGCCTATCTCGATCCTCTCCATCGCCGCCCATTTCCACTATTTGCATTACTTTTAGACTTGATAAATCAGTAACATGAATTATTACTTTTGTAACTGCTTGTAATTATCAGGTGTCTGTATTGCTTCAACTGCTCTCATGATTCTCTTCCTCACAAAATCGCAGATCGCTGATTCTACAACAAGCCATATCTGCAAAGCTGAAAGCATTACACTATTGGGATGTAATGTTTAATTTAGGGAAACTTTTTAAGAAATTGAAGATACTTGGATGCAAAAGAAACAATATTAACCTGAATATTCACCCGTTCACAAAAAGACAATGCTCTTTAGCATTCAATAGTTCTACATATACTCTGCTATTATTAACTTTAAAGGGGTCATGACATGGTTTTTTCTTTTCTTTTATTGTGTTACCTTAGGTGCAATTATAGTATTACTATAGTTTTTTGGACAAAAAACGTTTAAAATTTAGTGATTTATGACCTTTTCCCACCCTGTTTCTCATGCTCTGATTCAAACAGTCTGTTTTGGGGGTGTTTCCCCTTTAAGAGTTCAGTGTTAACATCCACTGTTATGATTGGATAACGTCAGTGACTATGCATCAATTGTTAACGCCCCATTTTCAAAACGTGCAGATTTTGCGGAGCTGTGTACGGGTGATGCGTGCGAGGCGATGGCGATTGCAATGACGTTTGAGTCGGAATCAGAGGAAATGAACCATCAACACAACTAAGAATGCATCAGCCCGTCCACATAAACACTTATTATAACACTTAATTGAAAATAAACTATATGAGCCACATCAATCAGGATTTCGAAAATTACACAGCACTGAGACTGCGTTGGTGAAAGTCGCTAATGACTTACTAATTGCCTCCGACTCCGGCTCCACGTCCGTTCTCATTCTCTTGGATCTCAGTTCAGCCTTCGACACTATTAACCATGCCCTACTACTCAATCGCCTCAAACATGTATTTGGCTTGTCAGAGACTGTTCTTGACTGGTTCAAGTCCTATTTCACTGACCGCAGTCAATTTGTTTTCATGGGTGGTTATAGGTCCAAAGTTGGTTCTGTTCATACGGGTGTTCCACAAGGGTCAGTCTTGGGTCCTTTACTCTTTAGTATGTACATCTATCCACTTGGTCAATTACTACAATCTCTCAACCTTAACTATCACCTTTATGCTGATGATACACAGATTTATATACATACTAGACCAGGTCAGCAAGTGAACGTTGGGCATCTTTCTAACTGTATTGCTGAGATAAAGACTTGGATGTCCAATAATTTTCTGTCTCTAAACGGCTCAAAAACAGAAGTTTGCTCCTTGGATCTCCACATCAACTGCGAAAGGTTGGGTCTCCTACTCTGTCTGTTGATGGCGTTGCACTGGAGTTTAAGACCAAATTAAAAAATCTGGGTGTCATATTTGACGCCACACTGTCATTTGAGCCTTTTGTCCAGAATACAGTTAAGACATCATTTTATCACCTTAGAAATATAGCCCGGCTACGTCCTATGTTGTCCTTTTCGGTAGCTGAGAAGTTGATAAACTCTCTTGTCTTTTCGCGCATTGACTACTGCAATGGTCTTCTAGCTGGGGTATCTAAATCATCATTGGATAAATTGCAATATCTTCAAAATTCAGCTGCTAGAGTACTTTCTGGGGTCAGGGCCAGGGACCATATAACCCCGGTCTTGGAGTCCCTGCACTGGCTACCTGTTAGGTACCATATTGATTTTAAAATCCTTATGCTGGCCTATAAATCTCTGCACAATCTGGTACCTCAGTATTTGACTGACTTATTAATCCCCTACACACCACGTCGCAATCTGCGCTCCTCTCAGAGTGGTCTTTTGGTTGTTCCGAAGACACGGCTTCATACGTGGGGTGACCGAGCATTTTCTGTCTATGCTCCTAAGCTCTGGAATTCTCTCCCGGCCGACATCAGGGAAGCAAGTCCATTAGTGACTTTTAAATCTCTTCTTAAAACATTTTATTTTAGGATTGCTTTTACATGAACTTGATTTTATGTGTTTATTTGTTTTGTATTTCCATTGTGTTTATTCATTTGCTGTTATGCTTGTCTGTAAAGCGCTTTGAGAAAGCTACTTTTAAAGGCGCTATACAAAATAAATTTATTATTATTATTATTATTATTACATAAAAAAAGTGTGAAACTATTTTGTCAGTTTAACAGCCTACATCTTTTAATAGCCTACGAGGCATGAACATGACGGTTATAAAACAATAAGTAGGCTAAAAAACACAGTGATTAAGTTTTAAATAGCCTACATTACTTACAGTTTGGGTCGTCGTTGTGTAGCCCAGAATAGTCCACGCGGCCTTATCTTGTACAAAAGTTTTTTTTGTACATCATCAAAACAGCATCAGCATCAAACTGCGATTGTTCTCAACTGTCACTCATCCTTGAAATGTGGAGAACACACGCTTAAATTAACACTGCCGTGACTGGGACGTCCGCGAAAAATAAACTGCATCCATCTTCCCCTAACGTCTGGATCTTTCAGCAGCGTATATTATTCAAACATGTTGTTTGTCCACAGCCAGGAACAGCACATCTGCATGTCCTGACATCGCAATCTTCTTGTAAACAGACCCACTCGCTGCACGTCGACTGAACACATGTGAAGCGCGTGACAGATGCGATGATAAAATGAGGCGTAGTTATCTTGCTTGAAGTGTAGTTGTCTATGCTGGAGGCAGTCATATGCAAACGACTGCTACGTCACTTCGTACCGTGACGTCACTTCATACCATGGATCCAGAACGAGCTGTATTTAGAGCTTGATTAAATAAATGATTCGTTTATAATGGGGAGGACGTCTTAAGCTATGAAACTTGCAGGACGTTTTAATGGTGCAAAGACCTCTTATATGCCAAAAGATCAAGGCAAATTTGGTTTCTTATGTCATGACCCCTTTAATGTGATTACTGATGAAATTATACCATACATATGAACTAAAACCACCAATATGTGGCAGCAAGTCTTTGCTTGGAACTATTTCTGTTGGCGATATTGACAATATTGTGCCTAAAAATTGCTAATTAATATTAACTCTTTGTTTATTGAACTGATGTATAAAATAGTTTTTCTCATCTGGTGGGTTGCAAGACCTTTTTGAGTGGGTCGTGGAGTGTGTAGTCAAATAACAACAACAAACAACATAATTGTATTTTTCTGATGCAAGACTTTTATTTTGAAAGATTTGCTGTTGACTAAAGCATGTCTGAGAAAAATGCATTGTCTTGATTCAGTATCTGCGGTCATATGAGATATTTGTCAGTCTATATGTCAGTATCATTATCGGAAAAACACACTTTCCTGTCCTGTCAGACAGTGCTCGTTGTTCACACTCTTCAAATACATGCAACTTACTAACTTTAACAAAAACTGTTTTGGGACTGCTATTTAATAGCCTTACCTTATATGCCACAGTTTATTCATCAGTATAAGTCATACTCTCACAACTTATGTGTATGTTATGTAATGTAGGATGGTACTTTTTAGATTAAATTCCTAAAAAAAATGAAAATAAATAAATGGTAGAGGCTTAATGACCATGGGAGTGTCATGGCGAAACCAGTTGGGAATCACTGTACAATTAATATCACATTTGCAATAGTGCTGATATTCGGGAAAACAGCACTTTTGCATGTGTGATATTTCTTAACTATGTTATGTTATTATTAAAAAATCTAATAAAAAACGGGAGCAATTCAAATCTTGAATTATTTCTGCACAATGATATTTTAAGCCAACGCCAGAAGACTGGCTTGGTTGTTGTTAAGCTTAATGGAAGGGCTATTGCCTAAAGCCGGGTGCACACTGTGTGATTTATAATCGTCCTTTACGATTGTTGCTTGTCAGACTGTACAAACATGATCATCGCTGTGAGCCATTTCACACTGTAAAATCTCAGTTGTCATTATTGTCAGACTGTACACGTTAAAAACGGACGCACACAAGAAAACTTGTCCAGAGTTTTACATCATCAATCAATAACACGTTCGGTGATGTGATCTGCATTACACTGATTTCGGACAAAAGAGCTCGATCTTTATACTGCTCACCCAGGGGAAAGGACTACATCACCATAGGAACACATACATTACCAGAGGAAAATATGGTTTCCATTAACGTTGGAATGTATATCCTTATGCTTTGCTTGTGGAAAACACTGCATACACATTTCAGTCTCTCCAGCACACACTCAAAGTCTCCCAAAGTCTCTCCCACATCTTCACAAAATATTAATGATTACAAATGATTATGAATTTATATAAAAAGAATAAAACAGATACATAATACTACTGATTATGAATATGAATAAAAAGTAATAATAATACTAAAAACAATATTAAATGATGAGATTTGAGTCTTCGGTGGCTATAAAGAAGTCTCTAACGTTAATTTTGGTCATGGCTTTTCTTGAAAAACTGGACAAAAGCCAGGAACCGAGTCAGTGGAAAAGATGATCTTGAACCGGATCTGGATATATAATCCAGTTTAACACTCATTATTTCAATCAGTTTGTAATTTTACAGATACATTGTGGCATTTTCACAGTAAGATAGAAGCTTAACTAATATTTTGATTCTGAGGTATCAATATATGAAAAGGAGTACCGCCTACATATGATTGAAATTAGAGGGTGTCTACCGCAACCGCTCAATATTTGAAACCATAATAAGAGGTCAGGTGTGGATACTGAAGTTATCACGAAGTGGTCATATTCAGCTGCGGTGTCAAAGTTGCCTTAATTTCACACAGATACACATTTTCTGATGCAAGATTAAAGGTTTACTTTAACTGTGAAACTCTTTCCACACTGATGACGTATAAAACTCTTGTGAGAATCCTCATGTTGGTTTCTTTACATGTTAATCATTTTCAAAACATATGAATGGCTTCCCTCATTTGTGTTTTCTCATGTGAGTCTTAAGATTTCCTTTTTGTGAGAAGCTCTTCCCACACAGTTTGCAGGTGAAAGGCTTCTCTCCAGTGTGAAGTTTCATGTGAACAAAGAGGCTAGTGTTATATGTGAAACTCTTTCCACACTGTTGACATGTGAACGGCTTCTCTCCAGTGTGACTGTTCATGTGACACTTAAGGTTTTGTTCTGTTGTGAACCTCTTTCTACACTTGCCACATTTGAACGGCCTCTCTCCAGTGTGGATTCTCATGTGGACTGTAAGATTTTGTTTTAGCGTGAAACTCTTCCCACACTGTTGGCAGGTGAAAGGCTTTTCTCTAGTATGAACTCTCATGTGTTTTTCAAGGTTTGCTTTTTGATAGAAACTCTTTCCACACTGTTGGCATGTATAAGGCTTCACTCCAGTGTGAAGTCTCATGTGAATGCTGAGGCTACCGATATGAGCAAAACTCTTTCCACACTGATGACATGTGAACGGTTTCTCTCCAGTGTGACTTTCCATGTGACACCAAAGGCTTTGTTCTGTTGTGAAGCTCTTTCCACACTGTAGGCAGATGAAAGGCTTTTCTTCTGTGTGATTTTTCATGTGAGTCTTAAGATTTCCTTTTTGTGTGAAGCTCTTCCCACACTGTTGGCAGGTGTACGGCTTCTCTCCAGTGTGAACTCTCATGTGAACGCAGAGGTTACTGATATGAGCAAAACTCTTTCCACACTGATTACATGTGAACGGTTTCTCTCCAGTGTGACTGTTCATGTGACACTTAAAGTTTAGTTCTACTGTGAAGCTCTTTCCACACTGATCACATGTGAACAGGTTCTCTCCAGTGTGGATTCTCATGTGGTAATCAAGAGTTTTTTTATGTTTAAAACTCTTTCCACACTGATTGCAATGGTAAGGCTTCTCTCCAGTGTGGATTCTCATGTGGTAATCAAGAGTTTTTTTATGTTTAAAACTTTTTCCACACTGACGGCACGTGAAAAGCTTCTCTCCAGTCATTAAATCATGATGTTTCTCAAATTGATTTTCCTCTTCAATTTCATTCAGTTGTTGACTCTCCTCTTTCAGCACCATCAGTTCTAAAATGAAAACAAAAAAACAAAAAACAATTTAACTCCCGTTTAATGGCACAAAGCAACAGAAATAAAAACCACAATAAAGCACCAAGATAAAAACCAACAACTTGTATGCTAGATCCGATATACACTAAGCTACTGAAAGAGTAATCTCACAATCTCTTCTCAATATTAACTCTTCACTTTCTTTAGAACATAAAAAAGCTGTAGTGCATGAAAGCTGGAAGTTATCAAACCCCTCATTCACTTGACCCAGAATAATTGGTTTACTATAGATCAATCCCAAAATGTTAGAATGAAATATTGTTTTTCTGCAAAACTGAGCATAGTTGAGTGGACAATATTTTATTCTAACATCTTTTGACAACAGAGACCACAACATTCTCTGATAGATTGATAATTATGTGGACAAGAATTAACATGGTTTAGGTCCAATCTGTCAGATTTCTACTACTTGTATATTAAAAGATGTCTCATCAAACCAAGTATGGTGTGCCACAAGGCTCAGTATTAGGTCCTCAGCTTTTCTCATTGTTTATGCTTCCCCTAAGGGACATTGTCATTCACTGTTATGACAACAATACTCAGTTTTACACTGCTAACTTAGAGTAGTGAAGTTTTGTCTGGTTATATTAATGATAATCATATAAATGATGGGATGACTAAGGTGTTAGATCTTAGCAAATGTACTGTTATCTGGGTGTCTAGAGATATAAACATATAATGTAAGACTTGTTAAGACCTTTTTAATACCACCTTAAATGACATTTAAGACCAAACCTGCAATGGAAACCATATAATCAAAAATGTTCATTTTACTCAACAAGAAACTGCAATTTTTCCATATATACAGTGGTTCAGAAAACCACCTAAATATTTTAAGGATTTATCAATTAAAGTTTTTTTCAAAGAGCAAGATTCTGCATTGGATGGCTTCTTGATGAGTTGAGTGGTAAATAAAATCAACACAGAAAATGCTTAATGTAGTATTTGTGTGAAACAGGATATCTTGCTAAGATAGCCATGTCACAATTATTCAACCCATATATAATATTGTTGTTTAAAGTTTTCTGAAAGTTTATGGCCTAAAGTGGAGTTGAAACAAAATTAAGCCTTTGGGAACTCTATAATGATCCTTCATTTGCTTCAGCTGTGAAGTCGACTAAAATATGCCAGGAGGAATTTGGATTAGACTACAGAGTTTTGGGAGACAGTTCTATGGACTGACCAAACCAAACTGGAACTGTTTGGACCAGTGGTATGTCTGGCATGTGAAAGGCCAGGCTTATGACCAGAGGAATATCATCCCCACGGTCAAGCATGGAGGTGGGTCACTGATGACATCGGGCTGTTTTTCTGCGGCAGGAACTGGCAATATTGATCGTATAGTTGGCATCATGGATTCCCAGAAATACCAGACCATTTTAAAGAGGAACGAGATGCCTTCTGTTGACAAATTAAACCTGGGTGATCATAGGACTTTCCAGCAAGACAATGATCCCAAGCACACCTCCAAGTCAACCAAAGCTTGGTTTAGTAAAAGATCCTGGAACGTCCTAGAATGGCCTTCTCAGTCACCAGAGAAGCTCGGCCACTCGGGAGGAGCTCAGAGTAGAGCCGCTGCTCCTCCACATCGAGAGGGGCCAGATGAGGTGACTCGGGCATCTGTTCCGGATGCCTCCTGGACGCCTTACCGGGAAGGTGTTCTGGGTGCGTCCCACTGGGAGGAGGCCCCGGGGAAGACCTCAGACACGCTGGAGGGACTATGTCTCCCAGCTGGCCTGGGAACGCCTCGGTGTCTCCCCAGAAGAGCTGGAGGAAGTGTCGTGGGAGAGGGGAGTCTGCTTAGACTGCTGCCCCCGCGACCCGGCCCTGGATAAGTGGAAGAAGATGGTATCGTATGGTATGGTATATAAAACCCTCATTTATATAGTGCTTTTAACAATACAGACTGTTTCAAAGCAGCTTTACAATGATAATAGGTAATTCAATTAATTAATCACACACAACTCCAACATACAAGATAGTCTTTGGCTTGGGAAGGACCTTTTCAGAGAGAATGTTTAACAACCTGAGGAAGAGATCATTTTCTAGTAACTTAGATGAGCCCACCAGTAACAGCAACAAGACTGCTGGTGAGCTACTACCATGAAGATCTGGAGAAGGTTGTGGAGGAACACCTGAGGTCTACTGAGGTTATGTACATCCAACAAGTACAATGTGGATCCCGGTCTGGCCACTTACAAGCAGGGAGAAATGTGGGGGAGTGGTGATGAAAACAGGGAGGTATCCAGCCCTCAACCAAGTGGTGAAAGCAGCACTCTCAATCGTCCAAGGTCCTGTAGTGGAGTCATCATTGAGCTTGATGTACAGTACAATCGACACCAGACGAACAAACACGTCAACCTTCAATGCTATTCAGACTGTGAAATATCAGCTACAGTCGAGAAAGAAGTCAGCAGTAGAGATGTTTGGACCGCAGACTCTGCCGAAACATCCGATCTGCAGGAACACCGACAACGCCCAGTGGCAGAGGAATCGTTTGCATGGTTCTTGCCTCTTGACACTTTTTCGTAAACTTTTTGTGTGGCCCAAACCCCTCCTCAAGGGACAACGGACGAGAAGCACACATCTTTAAAATTAGAACACATTATTTTCTATGAGTGTTCACACACCGGCCATTCTGCGTCGGTCCGCAGAGCCCCGCTACCTTTCGACCTTGTTCAAAATCCTGCTGCACTGCATAAACTGAGGAAGTCCGGTGTCCGATACCTCAAGTTGTCCTAGACGTGACCCTGCGCTTCTCATCTGGTGTGCGCCCCCCTTCAGACCCCCGAGGGTTAACCCTCTGAGGTCGACAAACGCACGGGCGCTTTTTGCTGGATTTTCTCCACATTGTAGCACTATAAACTTAAATTACTCCGTCATGTATGGTCATACAGAAAAAAGAAATATAAAAAAAGAATCTGTGATATTTCTCCTTTTGTATGTGTCCACTTACAATCAAATCAAAACATTGTGCTTTTGTAAAATAAAGAAAATAAACAGGGTGTGCGTTCTGCCTCTCCGTCGCGGTGAACTTTTTTTTCTTGAGCACGTCTATAAACTGAAACAAAACTCAGCGAATACTTGTCACACATTTATGAGCCATATACCTTTATAAACATTTAAGTGTGTACTTTTAAATGATCGGATTCAAAACGAAAACAAATATTCTCTGTTTAAGTAATTTGTATAAAACCAACAAGATGTCCAGCTTCTCAAACGCTTGCTCATTACAGTTAATTTGGCCACGCCCACTCGCGCAAAAGATATTCACATGCAAATCTCCACATGGAACGCGGACTCTCATTACCTCAACAACAAAACACTTCAGTTCACTTTTCGTCGAGTTTGAAAGACGCGCCGTGAGGTTACATTGGAATTACCTCAGAAGAAGAAGAACGCGATTTGAAGACAATAAAGATGTAAGGTAAGAAATTCTTACATATTAGTTTGTTATTGTTGCATAAATGTCACGTTGCAGTTGAACTGTTGCTAGATATATGGGGAATATTATAATATTTAGACCCGTGTTTACTGTTACTGTGTTTGTGGATATCTGCTCAAACGTAGATATGTATATGGTAACCATAATGTTTTATATTTGAGCGCGATCACGTTTGAATCTATCATATTTTGCTGCGCGATCGCGTTTGAATGTATTATATTTTGCTGCGCGATTGCATTTGAATGTACTGTATCATATTTTGGATGAAAGCAAAACGCACCAAACGGCTTCATGTTTTTATTATTATCTCATTTCATATCATCATAACGGATGGAAACATTTGAAGTAACATGATAATCAATATATTTTTCTCTAGCTTAGTTGTTACTGAAATCTTTTGGAAGATTTATACTGCTATAGGTTATTTATTGTATTTTATTTTATTTATTATTATTATTTTATCCAGCACTGCGCATATACCTTATGCCTACAAGGCACAACAAACCTGGTGTTCATTATATTATATATTGTTGGAAACATTTGTGTGTGTGTGTGTGTGTGTGTGTGTGTGTGTGTGTGTGTATTCTGTGAATTTTAAAAAGGAATTTTAAAAAGCAATTTTAACCAGAAAAATTGAATATTTATTTCCAAAATCGTGCAGGCCTTTCTCTTGATATCAGTATGTTCAATTTTTTTTTTTCAGGGCCCAGATGCCACTGAGGACTTCAACATTCACATGAGTCTCTGTACGTGAACACGGTAAAGGGAAAATCTTGGAAATGAAAGGTATGTACAATGTTTTTAGGAATGGCACAAAGGTCTCTGTCTTTGAAGTGCTTTTTTGGCATTTGTTGTGTGTATCTTTGGACTATGTTGTGTTGTAAATAAATCCAAACAATTTAAAAGCCATTCTTTTTTAAATCTCCTCATTTACAGTATTGTGCTTGGTAGCTCAGAATGACAGGGCCTGATAGCTCCTAATAGAGCCGTTAGGGGAGGTTCTTTGTCTTTCTCAGGTGAGAAAAGCTTACATATTAATGAGCTCCCGCATAAAGCTTTTTTACACAAAACACGCCGTAAAATGTTTAAATCAATATATTGTCTTATCTGAATGAGCAGTCAGGGTGATTTTCACATAGTTTTGTAGCAAATATTCTAGGCTACGTCATACAATTTTCAAAAGTCTTGTGAAGAAATGATCAGTATGGGTTTCATGACCTTATTTCAGTGAGAATTTTTTTTTTGTATTTTCACAAACCACGCATAAATGTCATTATCTCAAAACTTTTACATACATGCTGCTGATATATTATTGTAGCAGAGTTTGTGCTGAATACAGTGTAATTAGACTTTAGCCATGAAAATGTCACAAGTAACAGAAATAACCAGAAATGTCAGAGCATGTCAGAACACCTCCAGGGCCCAGAAAACAGCTCAGACCTCAGAGGGTTAAGGTGAAGCTGCTTTGAAACTATTTCTATTGTATAAAGTACTATATAAATAAAGCTGACTTGACTTGTTACTGTACTGGTGTTCAGGACAATAAAGTTATCAAAAGTTATAACTGGCTGTCATGTCGTTCTTCATAATAAACTTATCGTTTCACCTATTAAACAACATAAAACAAACGTGTTTTTCTCCCTCTGAATTTTATGAGGCTCTGAATAATGTATATGGTTAGCTTCCATGTGCATTGCACTAAAACATTATTTATGATAAATAAATGTGTCTGTAACATACCACTGCATACGTAAGTGATAGAAATGAATGGTTTCAATTATGTAGCATTTATTGGGTTTAACACACAATAGTTGCTTAGGCTACATCTGTATTACTTTTACTTATGTCATAATAACGAACGAAGTCGGATCTTCTCAGGTTGAAGGCAGTGTTAGTATTTGTCTGGTCATGTGATCTCAACATGTCTGTTCACATGAGGCGACCGGCTCCATGTCAAATAAAACCACTTTAATTAGGACACTCTTCAAAAATATAATTTATTTCTGTAGAGCTGGACATTTCAATAAGGATCAAATGACTGAGTTCAACTTTGAGAATGAAACTAACCTGTTTGTGTCTCAGTATCTTCATGTTGGACTCTGAATGTTTCTTCAATCTCCACATCTTCACTCTCCTCTTTAATAAACGCCATCTTTATAATAGTGTGTAACGTGGATCTCAGTCGCTTCACCAGGAGTTTTTCTGTGTGTTTGGACACTCTGTCCTGTTTAAGAGGAGAATAGTTAACAGAAAGAAAAACACTCAAAACTAAATCTCTGAGTGTGTGTCAGATCAGATCTAGTTCAGTAGTTCAGTTCACTGGTAAGAGAGTCAGTCAGAGAGAGAGTTAGGGTGTATTCACACACCAGGAAAGTCCGACAGTTCACTTGCTTTGGTCCGGACCAAATAGAATGTTGATTTTTTTTTGTTTGGTACGGTTCGCTTTCACACTGCTCTTTTTGCAAGTGAACCAAAATGTGTAAACAAAACCACACGTGTGCTAAGGTCGTCCATTCATTGGACAGGAATTCTCAAGCAGGGAAAAGCAGGAAGTGCACAAACAGGCTCAGCATGGAGATATTTTGTTATGTAATATTTGTTATTTTACTGATTTGGTGTTATTCTCTACAAACGCAATATGAAGAAACTAATGAGCATCATATGATACAATGTCATCTATACGATGTTGTAATTAGGATTTAGAGAAGACGACGATGTGCTGCAAGACGGTTCCAGCGGAGAGAACAAACTTTTAAACCATTTAAGCGCAATAAGACAAAAGAGAACGCTCTGTCTGTGAATGTCCTGATGCACACGCGACGCGCAGAAAGACGCGCAACAGTATCGCGTGCACAGACAGCGCGCCGGAATTCTCTTTCTCTTTCACGCTTGAACGAACAATAAGACACCATTATGCCAAAATGTCCGTTTTTTTAAGTATCCTCATAAGAGCAGTCAAATAAAAAGGTGCAGTTTTCTGCAATTGGGTCGGTTCATGTTCACACATGTTAAACGAACCGTACCAGAGTTCAATTGGAACCGTACCGAGACTCTTCAGCTGGGTCTCGGTTCGATTGTTTGGTCCGCACCCGAGTTCGATTGCTGTATTCACACCTGCCCAAAAGGTCCGCACCAAGGGGGGAAACGAACTAGAGTTCGATTCAATCGGACCAAACAAGGCAGGTGTGAATACACCCTTAATGGACGTTTAAGAGGAGAATAGTTAACAGAAAGAAAAACACTTTCAGATTTCAAAACACACAGATTTGACATTTCTACTCAAAACTAGCACTACAAATTAAAAGGAACAGAGAATATACAGCACTGATTCTTGGGAATTTGGATAAAACATGTCCCACGAAGAAAAGTGCTAATTCTGTTGGAAATGAATAACATTTTCATGAATAAAAAGAATCAAGGTTATAATCAGGGGGTCCTTTGCACATGTGTAAGGTTATTTTATAGGTTTATTTTTAATTTGTATTAATTTATTGATTATATGCTGGCCCATTGCCTACAAAATCAGTTGTCCTCGGATAGGAGATAATCATTTCAACTTGATTAAAAAAACAAAACGTAATAATTAAATTGAATAATATCTTTACCACATGAAACAGTACATAGTAATATTGTTCAAAACTCACTGTTTGTAGTTTTTAATACATATTACAATTATTTTGTGGTTGCTCAAAATGTGTCCCACATATTCGTCACCACCGTCAGATATTTATAAAAAGTAATAAAATCAGGCAACTACAAGGTCAACTTAATTCCTGGGGACCCCATTTTCAAAACTTCAACTCTTCTGCATGCTTCAAGATCACTCAAGCTCCTGTGAGTTTGCTAATTTCTCTTAGACTTGTTCATATTTTTGGACACTGCTACTGTCACAACCATAACATGTCAACACCGTCTCTTTTGTACAAAAAAAATATTAGATTAGATTATGACATAAATGTCAGAAAAATTTAAGAAGAGATCTGAAGTAGCTAGCAACAGAGGGAAACAAGATGGCTAATGTGAACAACTCATGCATATCATGTGAAAGAGTAGGGTTTTGTCACCACCGTCATATGTCACCACCGTCAGGTTTTCTGTATGACGGTGGTGACGTACAGTCTGATGGTGGTGACAAAAACCTCCAAATGGTCCTCAGTGAAGGCTAGAATATATTTGTTGATCACAATAAATACCAATATGACCTGTAATGCTTCATTAACCAGTTTTATATTTGTATTTATATAATTCCCCCTATTTTTCTTCCATACAGGCCTACACCGCATGCTACTATTAAGCAATATAGCGCGAGTGAGAGTGAGGATGTTCGTAGATATCCATGAACATCCTCACGAACACGAGTTTCTCTGAAACGCCTTTGGAGACTGCTTATGGTAGAGAAATGAACATTAAATTCACGGGAAACAGCTCTGCTGGACATTCCTGCAGTCAGCATGCCAATTGCACGCTCCCTC
The DNA here is from genome assembly GCF_964197995.2 of Scardinius erythrophthalmus. Lineage (NCBI taxonomy): Eukaryota > Metazoa > Chordata > Actinopteri > Cypriniformes > Leuciscidae > Scardinius > Scardinius erythrophthalmus. The sequence goes on from NC_138224.1 coordinate 53,698,020, forward strand.
AAAACTTGCGACATCTTTTGGAATGTGCTGTGTGATAAAACTGCACATTTTACAGTGGCCTTTTATTGTGGCCAGCCTAAGGCATACCTGTGCAATAATCATGCTGTCTAATCAGCATCTTGATATGCCACACCTGTGAGGTGGATGGATTATCTCGGCAAAGGAGAAGTGCTCACTAACACAGATTTAGACAGATTTGTGAACAATATTTGAGAGAAATAGGCTTTTTGTGTACATAGAAAAAGTCTAAGATCTTTGAGTTCAGCTCATGAAAAATGGGGGCAAAAACAAAAGTGTTGCGTTTATAATTTTGTTCAGTGTAATTAGACCGGACCTAACTGTGGTATAACCATTGGTAACCTTCCCTCTCTCTCAATTCACTATTATGCCATGTTCATTTGGCTTACGTCATTTGGGATGCACATTGTGCACCTACTACCTACCTACATATAGCACATACAATATCCCTTGTAGGCTATGCATCTGCAATGACTAAAGCCAAATGAAAATGGCATGACAACATTTAACCAAATCTAACATTCACTGTAATTCCCCCCCAATTTCATAGTCATTACTTTAGGTCAACTTTGACTTTATGTATTTTAGAAAGTTATGGCTAGGTAGCAGCTATCTGTGGAGGAGAAGAAACAGGGAATATCAAAAGAAGCGGAGAGAGATAATACACAGTTAGGCAGAGTTAAAGCAGAACTCGGCAACTCTAGTAATTTCTTCGCTGATCTTCACTTTTGTTTTTCGCGTGTTTTCTCAAAGAGCTTCTCCCACAGCTGTGGGCCGTATATTTCACAACACAGTCGTAAAAAAAACTCACTTGAGGCACCCTCCTCCCCCTTTCTACCGCTGCTCATGTGCATATGTTATTATCGTAGCCGGCCAACTTTGTCGTGTGGAGCTATGTCATCCGAGGTGGGTAATACATCATACACAGTATCATATGGCGTGTGTTTGTCGAATTGCCACAAAGCACTTCGTGTTTCTCGCTTCTCGTTCTCGCTTCTCACAAGACTTCCAATTTCTATCTTGCCGGGACGGTAGTCCCCAAGTTGTTTTCCGCATGTGAACACTGGGGGGAGCGGGGAAAGTCACCAATATCACCAGAACAGGTTGTTTAACCATCCAAATGGTTTCTAGACAGTTTTAATAAGTTAAAAAAGTTGCCAAGTTCTCCTTTAAAGGAGGAATACCTCAGAACGGAAAGGCAAAGATGGAAGAAGAGGGTGGAGGAAGGGAAGCTAAAAAAATAGCAATGACTTGAATGAAAGGGAAAAGAGAAGTCAGAGAAAGGCTTGGAAACATAGACAAAAAGTATCAAGAGAACGTAAGAGAAATGGCTCAGATCACCTAGAAACTCCCCCAAACAGTCCGGTGGATCAGGCCATACACGATCCAGCTCAGAGTAGGCAGGCTAAATATTTATCACAGTGCTCAGGATTGTTATTTTTTGGACCAAATAGTTAAATAAAGTTGTTAAGCAAGAAGCCATTGACTTGAGTTGTATAAATTTTAGAATTGTATGTTGTAATGAGGCTACTGTCACCACCGTCAGATTAGTGTCACCACCCTCAGTTCTAAAGTCACCACCGTCAGAGGGAGTTTTATTTGTTTTAAATGAACATGCTTATATTAAAGTAATGGTATCTTTTAATACAAAAATATGTTTGTTAAATAAAAAAACATAACTTTTTCTATTTAGGCTTAAAGTAAACGTTGTTTTAAGATATGGGCAGATAAAGGAATTACACTGTTAGAGCATTGTTTTGACGGTGATGTTTTAATGTCGTTTGAACAGTTAAAGAATCGATATAATTTGAGTAATAAAGAATTCTTTAGTTATCTACAATTAAGAGATTGTTTAAGAGTCAAAGCAAAAACTTATCCTAAATTGCCAGATTTGACATTTATTGAGCAACTCTGTTACTCCGATAAACCACTATATAAAACTATCTCTAGAATATATGAAGCTCTCATCTCAAATCAGCCTTTAGATGACCCAGATAAACCCAGAAAGAGATGGGAGCAGGATTTGGGGGTAAGAATAGATGCAGACCTGTGGGGTCAATTATGTAAAGATGGGGTCACATCAACCTTGAATTCTAGGTATAGATTAATTCAGTTTAATTTTTTACACCAGCTTTACTATACTCCATCTAGATTACATACATTTAATAACAGTATTTCACCCCTCTGCTTCAGATGTGGTACAGAAGAAGGGACATTTTTGCATTCCACCTGGTTGTGTCCTAAAGTTAAGGTGTTCTGGGTACAAGTATGTAATAGTATATCACAGATTCATGGAATTGACTTTCCAATGGATCCAGAGGTATGTTTACTAGGCAATTTCACCAATTCTAATCTCCGAAACAGACAAGCTATTAAGCTTACTGAAATGTTGTTAATAATAGCTAAAAAATGTATTGCTTTGAAATGGAAAGCAGACACTGATGTGCCTATTGGAATGTGGTTGTCGGAGATTTGCAGCTGTGTACCCTTAGAGATCACATATTCAATGAGAAACCAGGGTGAATTATTTTATAAAATCTGGAAACCCTTTTTGAATTATATAAATATACCACATGTCTTGATTTCATAGTTAATTTTCTAACTGTCTTTCATTGTATCTCCATTTGTAATTTTTTATTTGTATTTTTTTTATTTTTTATTTTTATTTTTTTTATTTTTGTGGTTTTTGTTGTTACTGCTGCTTCATTAGTGTTTTGTTGGATGTTTGTTATTGTATTTGAAAAAAGTTAAATAAAATTAAAAAAAAAAAAAAAAGTAAACGTTGTATGATGTTAGATATCTTTTAAAGGAGTACACGTGAAACAGTATAAAACATGAACAAAAGTGAATATTTAACACTTAACAGCAAATATGTGTACTAAGAATGCCAGATAATGATTTAAAAACTCTAAATACATATTAGACCAAATAAATATAAAATTATTTGCTTTTTATTGTGTCTGACGGTGTTGACAAAAAGTAATAGCTGGAAAAACGGCTATTTTATGAAAAAAAATACTAAATGAGGAGGTTGCACCGATACATTGCTGAACAGCCTAGACCTTGGTCTATAATAATATACCTTCAGATTTTGTAATTTTACTAACTTTTTATTTTCAAAATTAAAATCTGTTTTATCCAAATTCCCAAGAATCAGTGACAGGCAATTCATATTTAGGCATTTATAATTCACATGTATGTATTGATTTGTAGACTATATTTAATTGATTACACTGTCATGAAAACATTGTGAGTTGATTTGTAGAAGTTGTCATTCCACATGGGTTTGTTGTACTTTTTGCATTTACATGCTGTGAATCAAGTGCTTCCAAACTCTACATTATTTGATTCAATTAAATCTCATTTGGTTTTGAAAATCTCTTTCTCTATCATAACTTGCCAGAGAGCAAACAGCGTGTTTATGATGACCTAATTCACAATATAGGGAGCTTAGGAACTTTTACTTTTACTCATTTGTGGATGTGCTTCACTAATAAAAAAACGGTTCATTAATTTTATTAGATACATTATAATTTTACATGAAAAATAATTAATTTCAAAGTTCTCTATATAATTGTACTGACGGGTTGTATTGATTTAAACACTTTATGATTAAAAGCACAAACCTTTCTTCAGCAGAATCACAGATGCAGGAGCGGCGCAGCCTTATGACATCATGTCGCCCCACCAAAATAAAAGTCCCGTTAACATTAAATAGAAATTCACATACAGAAAACACATTCAAATGATAAGATAAAGGATTCATTCAAAGAATAAATTGCTGATTTGTGATATTATCAATCATGAATAAAGTCAAGTATCTTGATCTTCATATTATAAAGGATTGGGAAAACGTTTGTATTTAAAAACTAGGTTTTTGGTTGCAGAGTGCTCAACTATTTAATTGAACTAAAACAGAATCCTTATCATAATATAAATATCCACCCGCTCACGGTTAAAATTCACTCAGTGTTCACCCGCTACCCTGTCCACAATATATCCACCCTGTTCACTGTTACAACAACACTATGATAAATGAGGGCTTGAGACGAAGAACCATATAAGTCCATATTTGAAAATTTTGAATAATACATTTTTTTTCTCTGAATATTATATTAATTTACTTTTTTTTTACTTGAAGATGGACAACAAAAGCTTCCCAATTCTAATGAGATAAGATTTTTTAGTATCGATCTTAAAAATAAAAAGTTAGAGTAATTTACATTTCTGGAATGTGGAAGAACAGTATATGTCCAGTTAATGTGGAATAACAGTATAAGTCCAATTCATCATATCACTTTAAACCACTGGAGATTTGATTCCTTTATCTTAGTTTTATTACAGTAACAGAACCTTAAAAAATATTAAGCATTTCTTTCTTTCAATTTCTTTTATTTTTTGCCAACGTAAATCACAGAACAAAAACGCGGACAATACGGTACGAACAATGAACAATACATAGGCCTACTTATAGTACAAAAAAATAAACATCAGTACAAACAATAAACCGTACATACAATAAACAATACATACAAACAATAAACAACAGTAATAACAGTAAACAATACATATTTACAATGCAGACATAAATCATCATCATTCCATGCTATAGTTCCATATGCTAGTTTACATATACATCTTCCTTTTTTTGTTCCTTTAACTTTTATAATACATTTCATAAATAATCACCCCATTCATTCATTTACTAAATAAATAAATACCTATATATTCCTATTATACAACATAAGATAAGGCATACAAGATAAGCTACAACTACTTTTATGATTAATTTCACACAATATACACAATATATCCCACCTTATCCTGCACATGACCTACACATACCAGGCTACTCTTCACATTCTAATGTCCCATAAAATGCTTGGGCCTCCGCTGGCATGTAGGCTAGCATTTTCATATGGTCACGGTGCTTCTCCTTCTTGACGGGCAGAGGGTCCTCGTAAGCACGAGCATATGTGGTGGAGAACAAGGGAGCTGGAGGTGGTTGATTCTTCCTCTGTTTGGTGATCAGCCAGTTCTTCCATCCCTCGTAGAGGCTGTGGCTCCCTTTTGTGTGGACACACCATGGATCAGCAGCTGAAATCATGATTCAACAAGAAATTCAATAAAGATTCTTCCTTCACGCACATATCCCCAACACTGTTAATCTCAGAAAACCAGTTTAGTTTTAGTTTAGTTCTTTGGTTTTTTACCTGTCACTTTCAACCACATCATGGATGTGATTAGGAGGCCAGGTGGACGCTTTAATGTTGCATCAGGGAGCTGCCTGAAGTCCGCACATTTCATCTCAGTTACTTTAAATGGCTGCTGCTGCCTGGCTCCACGGATCATCTCGGCAACATCGCTGGGGGTGTGGAGTGTGGACACCTTACGCCTCTTGTCCAGCGTGGCAAATGAACGGTCACAGGGAAGGAAGGAGTGACCAGACACCATAAACTTCTGCTCTATCTGAATGAAGTACCTTCTAGATACGAGCAGGGCCATGAGGTTTAGGACTCGCCAGTTGTTGTTCTGCCCACAGCATCGGTCACTATAGATGATGAGCTTCCGTTCCTTTGTCTGGACTAGGGGAGCGAAAGATGTTTCTGCCTCCCTTCATCCGTGAGTAGTGGTTCGGTTGGCGTGGGAAGCTAAGTATATGCTCTCTTATCCCCTCTCTCACTGCAGGATGAATGCTATGAGGCCTAAAAAATAAACAACACAACTCATGAACACGGGAAATATAATAAACTATGCTGGTCTGTTTTGCAAAATTGCATTGTTTCTTAAATTATAGGATTTTGTTTTTCACATACAGTCATTAAAGGGATACTTCAGGATTTAGCATTAAGCTTTGTATCAGTAGAAAACCTGTAGTATTTTCGTTGAACGCGTCTTCTCAACACTCACTTACAAACATTTTTCACCTATCGTGCGTCTACTCTACACCCGTACCACTTAAAAGACGGATTATATCTAAGACGCTTGTCAGAAATTAGTATTAATTGATAGCATCACTGGTAGTGTCGTTGCTAACGTACTGTCCATCTGTTAAAATGGCGAATATATCAGATGTATGTAGTCTACCTTTTGGTGCAGGTGAGGACACATTTGAGCTGCACGCGGTACAGTCTGAGCTGGAAGCTGTTGAGAAACAGATCCACGACCTTTTAGTGAGACAGGCCGAGCTGAGAGACCGGCGTTTGGCTCTTGAAACATCACGCGCTGATGCTCACAAATCAGAGATTAATGTTACTAACCCGCTGACTCCGACCTCGTCTACTCCGTGCGCTTCTCAGCATCGGTCCCGAGCGCCAAGGTCGCGATCAGCTATGGTCTCGTTCACTCCGGCTCCAACACGCCACCACGAAGCCTGGATATTTCCGCAGCGGAAGACGCGAGTCAGGTCTAGACCAAGACCCTCTCTGACCCTCCCGGTTTTCGAGTTATCCACACAAAACCGCTTCTCCGCTCTTCGCGAAACAGAACGCGATGCTGTGATCATCGGTGATTCCATTGTTCGGCACGTCCATGCTACATCAGGTAAAAATAAGGTTCACAGTCACTGCTTTCCTGGTGCTCGTGTTTCTGAAATCGCTGCTCGCGTTCCCGAGATTCTGAACGACAACGAGCGCGTCGGAACTTTGGTATTGCACGCGGGAGTGAACGACATCAGGCTGCGCCAGACGGAAGTTCTGAAGAAAGACTTCAGGAATCTGATCGATACGGTACGCAGCACATCGCCTGATATAACGATCATTGTGTCAGGACCGCTTCCCACGTACCGTCTAGGACATGACAAGTTTAGTAGATTATTCGCGCTAAATGAATGGTTAATGTCATGGTGCAATGAGCAGAAACTGCTCTTTGTAAATAATTGGAATCTGTTTTGGGAGCGTCCTAGGCTTTACCGTGCTGATGGCTTACACCCAAACAGATTCGGATCGGATCTTCTGTCAGATAACATCTCCAAAATGTTAAATACCTTTTGACTAGTAACCAAAAGTCCAAATCCAATAGTCTCTGCTGCACCAAATTAACTGATATAAATACTAGTGTAGAACATTGCATAGAAACTGTGTCTATTCCTCGTTTAGTGCGATCAAATAATAAATCTACTGCAGGATCTAGGAAAAATCTAATTGTTATTAAAACAGAAAATGTTGCTATTAGTAAACAAAAACAATTTCTAAAGCTAGGTCTTTTAAACATTAGATCACTCACACCTAAGGCAGTTATTGTAAATGAAATAGTCACAGATAATAACTTCGATGTACTTTGCCTTACTGAAACCTGGCTTAAACCAAATGATTATTTCGGTCTAAATGAGTCTACTCCATCAGGATACTCCTATAAGCACGAGCCCCGTCTGATTGGTCGTGGCGGCGGTATTGCAACTATCTATAGAGATATTCTCAATGTTACTCAGAAAACGGGTTATAAGTTTATTTAATTTGAAGTACTTGTACTAAATGTTACGCTCTTAGATGATAGAAAAACATCCCTATTATCTTTAGCCTTGGCTACCGTATATAGACCACCAAGGCCTTACGCTGATTTCCTAAAAGAATTTGCAAATTTTCTCTCAGATCTATTGGTCAATGTCGATAAAATATTAATTGTTGGAGATTTTAACATACACGTAGATAATCAAAATGATACGTTAGGGGCTGCGTTTATAGACTTATTAAACTCCTTTGGGGTTAAGCAAAACGTTACCGGACCAACTCATCGTTTTAATCATACACTCGATTTAATTATATCACATGGAACCGATCCAACCGATATAGATATCATTCCGCAAAGTGATGATGTAACTGACCATTACATGGTAACTTGCATATTACGTACCCCGGTAATATATCATGCTGCGCCGCGTTATTGATTAGGCAGAACAATCCTTCCATCCACCATAGATAATTTTTCAAATTGCTTATCGGATCTGTCTCAGCTGCTGCCTGAACCTAAACAAACAGATGAACTAGACGAACTAACCAGCACTATGAGCACCATTCTCTCTGGAAAATTGGATATTGTTGCACCTATGAGACTAAAAAAGGTCAGAGAGAAAATTAAAGCACCATGGTACAACAACACTACTCGTGTTCTAAAGAGAGAAACCCGCAATATAGAGCGTAAATGGAAACAAACTAATTTAGAGGTTTTTAGAATCGCTTGGAAAGACAGTACGTCACGTTATAAAAAGGCCCTAAAAGCGGCCAGGGCTGAGCACCTCCGCAAACTAATAGAAAATAACCAAAACAATCCTAGGTTCTTATTTAACACCGTGGCTAGACTAAAAAATAAACAAGCGTCACCTGAACAAAATATTCCGTTACAGTTTAGTAGTAATGATTTCATGAATTTTTTCACTGAGAAAATAGAAAACATCAGATCCACAATTGTAAACGTTCAATCTTCAATCGCGCCTTATAATTCAGCCTCGATTCTCACCCCGCAAGAACAATTACAGTGCTTTACAACTATAGAACAAAAAGAGTTAAATAAACTTATCATTTCCTCTAAAACAACAACATGTTTATTAGATCCCATACCAACTAAACTATTGAAAGAAGTGTTACCTATAGTGGAAGAGCATCTCCTTAATATTATTAACTCGTCTTTATCTTTAGGTCATGTTCCAAGAACATTTAAATTGGCAGTTATAAAACCTCTCATTAAGAAACCACAATTAGACCCAAATAACCTAGCAAATTATAGACCCATTTCAAATCTTCCTTTTATGTCCAAAATATTAGAAAAAGTTGTGTCTGCCCAACTGGGCTCTTTCTTGCAAGAAAATGACATCTATGAAAAGTTTCAGTCTGGGTTCAGGCCGCATCATAGCACTGAAACTGCGCTTGTTAAAATCACAAATGATTTACTCTTAGCATCTGACCAAGGCTGTATCTCAATACTAGTTTTACTTGATCTTAGTGCTGCGTTCGATACTATAGATCACACAATACTCTTAGATCGACTACAAAACTATACCGGTGTTCAAGGACAAGCATTAAGCTGGTTCAGATCATACCTATCTGACCGCTACCATTTTGTCTATTTAAACGGAGAAAAATCGATCATAACTCCAGTAAACTATGGAGTGCCGCAAGGATCAGTGTTAGGCCCTCTATTATTCTCAATATATATGCTGCCACTTGGAAATATTATAAGGAAACATGGAATTAGTTTCCATTGTTATGCTGATGACACTCAACTATATATTTCATCACGGCCGGATGAAAACGCTAAATTATCCAAATTGACAGAGTGTGTTAAAGATATAAAAGATTGGATGACGCACAATTTTCTTTTATTAAATCCAGATAAGACAGAGGTAATACTTATCGGTTCAAAAAACCACCCGCAAAACCTCTCACAATACAACTTTAACATAGTAGGGTGTCCTGTTACTTTATCCTCTACAGTAAAAGACCTGGGTGTTATATTAGATTGTAACTTGTCTTTTGAAAATCATATTTCATATGTTACAAAAACAGCCTTTTTTCACCTTAGAAATATTGCTAAGTTATGTAACATGCTATCAGTTTCTGATGCAGAAAAGTTAGTTCATGCATTCATGACCTCGAGACTAGATTACTGTAATGCTTTATTAGCTGGTTGTCCTGCATCCTCAATAAACAAGCTACAGTTAGTCCAAAATGCCGCCGCTAGAGTTCTAACTAGATCAAGAAAGTTTGACCATATAACACCAATTTTATCATCACTACATTGGTTACCTATAAAGTTCCGTATTAATTACAAGGTATTGCTACTGACTTATAAAGCCCTAAACGGCTTAGCTCCAGTCTATTTAACCGATCTTCTATTGCCCTATAATCCATCGCGCTCTTTAAGATCACTAAATTCGAGGCTTTTGGTCATACCTAGGATATCCAGATCCACCAAAGGAGGGAGATCATTTTCACATTTAGCTCCAAAACTCTGGAATAGCCTTCCTGATACTGTTCGTTGCTCAGATTCGCTCTCCCAGTTTAAAACTAGATTAAAGACGCATCTCTTCAGCCAGGCATTCATATAATATTTTAATCTTACAGTTAAATCCGGTCTCTACTTCATAAACGCCAGAGGAGAACTGGCCCCCGACTGAGCCTGGGTTCTCCCAAGGTTTTTTTTTTCTCCATTAGGTCACCTGATGGAGTTTTTCGGTTCCTTGCCACTGTTGCCTTTGGCTTGCTCAGTTGGGGATACTTAAATTGATTAATCGATTCAACAGTGCTATTGATCTGCATTACCAAACGTGGATGTTTTACACCAGAAACAAACACTGATGTACTATTTTATTTAATACTGTGAAGTAGAGCTTAGATCGGGCCCAACAAATCAAGCCCGACCCAACCCGAGCCCGAGCACGTTGTGTCCGAGCCCGGCCCGGCCCGACACATTCACTGTAATTATGAGCCCGAGCCCGATTTAAACCCGACCATTTTTAATATGTGGGCCGTTATAACCAGGGGCGGCGCCAGAATATTTTTTAACGCAGGTGCTGCTGTGCTAGATCATTTAAGCTACAGGGGGGAGCTGCGCAGTTATATATATTATATAAATACTATTAATAAATGAGCAAAAATTGCCCACTCAATATTAAATATTCAGTTATTTTAATTATCACAATTAAAGTTTTAATTGTATTAAATTGAACAAGCACAACATTCAGCATTCAATCAAATATTCTTAAAGATTAATAATGTTACTACAACATATTGTTATTTCAACATAATATGTGTGTGAGCAACAAGCAAGATTTGTAAATTCGGTGACAGCGTGTGTATGCCTCGTTTCCACTGAGCAGTACGGTACGGTACGGGACAGTACGGTACGGTTCGGGTCTGTTAACCATGATCTGGCTAGCGTTTCCACTGCCAACAGTACCCTTACTTGATAGGCGTGGTGTTTCGATCGACGTCATTTTCGCGCGAAGAAGAACATAGTAAACTACAATGGATGACATGCAGCAGATCTTGTTCTTGCTCCTCGACATGTTTGTCACAAGAAGACAAGCGCCGACATTAGGCTTTTCTCAATATCAAGTACGCAAAGTTTGTACTTGCCATGTGCGACTCCTACATGCAAATGGTACAGCGCGTTCTTAAAAGCGTCGCTGATACACCGGTTATCTCGGTTACTCTGTCTGTACATTTTAAGCAACAATAAAACGAAATATGTTATAAAACACCACTCTGCCTCTTTTCGTTTTCATTTAAATAAATTAAACATTATAGGGACACAAATGTGGTTCATGCGCAACGCATATTGATTATTCACTGCACGTTATACGTTATAACGAAACGAAATATAAACACAACCCTAACGTTACCTCTTTTCGTTTAAAAAAATAAATAAAATAAACATATTCCAGGCAATATATGCATTTGTACAAATGTTGCAATAAACATCAGTGATAATCTTGTAATAAAAAATGACAAGAAACCATATTTCTTTTTGTAAAATTTCAGTTTTATCAATAATAGCCTATATAAAAGTTTAAGTAAAGTACAAGAAGCTATACAATAAGAAATAAAGCAAACAATTCAGTCAAATATCCAAATGCAGCGCTCTAACATTACAAGTAGTTAAACACAAATAACATTAATATAAAACTAAACTTAGCCCTCAGCCAAAACGATCGACAGGGAACTCATTATATACTCACGAGACCAAAGATCGCCCGTTAGGTCTACACAAAACGAATTATATCTTATGTTTAACCACTACCGTCGGAGTCTGCGACGAACGCCGAGGCAAGGCTCATCCAGCCGGGAAACATGAGCGCCGAGCGCCCGCTGAACGCATGGATCTCACAACCGGGGAAAAAAAAATCATCTTTATAAATAAACCACAGATTTGAGCTTTAAACAACTACATTCTCGCCTGAAAAACTCTTAAAATTACATTTCGTGATACAGTAACAGTAGTATTATATTAAACTGTATATTAAAAAATGGCGCTTCTTATGTTGTCATTCCTCTTGTAGCACGCGCAAGTGACGATTCTCTGTCAACCAATCAACGTCCTGCAGTGAGTCTAGCTCCACCTTTTAGTACCGTTCCACTGTGCTAGGTACCCCAATGGAAGGGTACCTAAAAAGTGGTACGGTACGGTTCGGCATTTTGGTACCATTCACAACTTTTGATAGTGGAAACGCAAATAAACGCGTACCGTTCCGTACCGTACCGTACCGCTCAGTGGAAACGAGGCACCGCTTAGTGACCGCGATGCGCCGGCGACTGCATGTCATGATTATATTGTCTGCTATAGGCCTATTGCTTTTTATGTATTAAATCCAGGCAATTGGAATGTATTAAAATTAAGATACAATTTATACATAACGAAATTCACTTTAAAGAAAAGCTTTCTTCAAAACGAAACTTAACAAACTTGAAACTAAATGTGCTTATTTAATGGCTAAAACACTCTCTTTTTGTACAAATTGCAGCACATTCATTTAATTCTGAATTTTGCAGATGTAAAGGAAAGGCATTTGTTTGTGCATAGTAAACATATCTGTAACATTTATCAAGTTAATGTGCGTGCATTTATTAATTATCTTAGAAATAATGCGACAAGGAAGAAGCATGTAAACTGCATTGTTTGTTTATTCAGAAATAATTGAATAATTGAAAAGTAACAAGAGGACATTGAGGCCTGAGGCTGACTACTATCATAATTTCTGCCATGGCAAGACTGCTTCATGTGTCTGTTCATCGCCGAAGTCCCCGGTTTTTTTTACTGTCATAGGCGAGCAGCGTGCCGCATTTAATGCACGAGACAAAGCCAACACATATTGTCACTCCGCACGACTAGTTTAAAGTGTTTCCATACCTCCGATTTTCCTCCAAACTTGCTCAAAGTTAATTCTCCTGTTTTAATTTTTTTCTTTGCTTCTTCAAGCTCCATGTTGCACTTAAGCAGCAGAATAGTAGCCTGTATGGAACGCCGTTGGGGACAATACCTATTATATGCAACGCGTGAAATTTGGACGCATTAACACGCACAGTTTGCACGCGTCTTTTTGGTCCGTGTAAACGCGAACGTTTTGTACGTCTAAACGCGAAGTTTTTTGTCATGTTATTTAAAGACACGATCGTTTGTATCGCCTTAACGCAACATTTATGGCCGTGTATTTTTTGTTACGTGTTTCTAGACGAACGTTTTCGTCGTGTAAACATGACATTTTTGAACGTGTAATATTTCTGAGTCTTATTTGATGTGCGACATGGGTGGGAGACGCCTGAAAAAAGTTTTTATTTTTTACTTCAAATATTAGGCATAAAAAATATTGAGTTGTGTTGTACTGACTCTTGCATTTCCCACAATATATGTGGTCTTTTAGATTTTGTATTTGAAATTGGATTTATTCACCAATTTGTTGCATTTGTGCCTAAAATTGTCATATGGTGTGACATAAAAGTTATTCTATATAAAATGAAAATGGGATATACTCTCCCTAAGTAACTACCTTCAACATACATTTTTTTCATTACTATCTTAAGATTTAACATTTCTTTTGTGCAGATTAATTAGATTTTGTATTGTTTTTCTAAATCAGCATGCAAAGTAAGTCATCTCTCCTCAGCCTTTCCAGATATTTTAGATGAATTATGTTAAACCCGGTTATAAATCTATGAAAATGCTTGTGACTCTTGCTGATACTATTTCTCTTGTGTTCCGTTGACTTTTTTATGATTTATGATTAAGAAAGTATTTTTACTGGCACAATTCTGAATGTCACACCAAATTATATAGTGTCACGCTATATGAGGAACTGCAACACTCCACGATTTGTCAATGTAAAAAACCTGTTTTTTATTTGCATTCATCATTCAATTAATTCAATTCAGTTAACATTAATCAAAAAAACATACTAACATTGTTTTAAAACTTTTAAAATTACAATAAACTCATAAAAATTAGTAAATCAAACACCATCTCACTTCAAGAACATTAAATTAAGTATAAAACTGAAAAGAAATACATTAATTGTATAGGTAATTTAATGTTCACTATTAAACATTCACTATTATTATTGAATATGTTTTGAATAGTTATTTATTTATCATTAAAAAAGGTGTATGTAATATTGTGTGACAAATATATCATATGGTGTGACAGAAAAACACTCACACCGTATGATACAGTGTCACACCATCTGACGTTTTGTTCAGTCAAGCTAATCGCTTGTTTAACTAAAAACAGCTAGCTTATACTTAGCATGTAAATTGCCACATGGCAGGAATGATTTTTAAGAATTAATAAGTTAAATTTGTATAAAAGTGTTTAATTTTTTTGTAAATAATGTCACACCATAAGACACAAAACATTGACCACTAGTGAGCATATCAGATACAGAGCTTTTTAATTAAAAATGAAAATGCCAGAACTCAACTCTTGACCTTGCAAACCACTCCAGAGATGACACTGTAACTTCCTGGTTGAGTGTGGACCTCTTCATCATAATGATGTCCAAATTATTGCCCGTTAAAAATATAGATTGCAGTGTCACACCATTTGACGCATATTTTACGGACAAAATGTATTTGTCCAGAACTTGCTTTAAAATCATACACAGACATCAACACTTTCTGTGTCTGTTGAAATGGCCTAATTCTGTTACTTAAACTGTAAATCTATCAATTATTTATACTTTGCTGATATATATTGTCATATTAGTAAGGTCACACATATCCCGGACAGTCACACCACATGACAATTTTGATGTTTAGATAAAAATTTGAAGTAGAGGTCTTTATACACCTACTACAGCTATGGTATGCTGTAATAATATCTTGTCAGAGGAACAACATGAAGATATATATTTTTAACAAATACCCATTTTTAATAGGTTATGACATCATGGATGGGTAGAATTGCATGTCATGTCTCCCACCCACATACAATTTTTTTCTGTTTTAGTTAAACTGGTGATAATTTAGAGTCAATGATTAAATACATTCAATTACTGCATGAATTTAACATTATATTCTTTTGTAACGTTAAAGGAATTTGTCCTGTAGGTAAAGTAAACGACCATATTTCCCTTCTGGTTAATACATTCGAGGTGTCTATTTGGACCACTGCAAATAGCCTACTTGTTGGCAGAACTAATTACACTAGGCCAGTCTACCCTATATGTGGAAAAAGTCACCTCTTTAGTCAGCGGTTGTGGCGTAACGTGTAAAGGGAGACCGGGGTTCTATTCCCACTGACAGCGCTTTTTTTAATATAACTTTACAGTTATTAAACACATTTGTTTTCAATAAAAATGATTTGAATTAAAATTTGAATTGAGACTATTTTAAATTTTAAAGGTGCATTCCACCCATTTGAACATTGTTTTTTATTTAAAGTGGGTCATATATGTAGTCGAAATGTAAAATAAATTTTGAATTTGGTGCCTTCGTGACCGAGGAAAGACAAAAAATAATTTCAGGACGCATTTGTATGAAAGACAACAACTCCCACAATGCACTACATTGCACAGCTCCGCAAGCCACTCCCACTAATCCAGAAAGCACATATCTGCCTATAAGAGAAATCACTCTTCCGTCTACAAGGATAGCTACCACCAGAGCTTGAAATTCATTTCACATTCACACAAAATGTCTAGTTAGTTGGCGAACTCATTAGTGCATTACTCCTCGTTTGTATTTCTTTCGAAAAGGTGAATTATTGCATGGTACCTGGATGTTCAGTCAGAACATATGCGGTGCGAAACTAGGATAGTTCTCAACACAAACGTCCGTGTCCTCGTCTGATTCAGAGATTTCGTCCAGGAGAAATTGTCATCGTTGAAATTCTTTGCCGCAGACGGACTCTATCTCTGTGTTCGTAGTTGCATCTTACAGTCTATTAGTTGCATAGTGAGATCACCGGCGCCACCAGTCCGCCCTAACTCGAGCCAGTCCGGGCTCCTCGTCCGCGGCAGGCAGGTCTTCTGCCTCGGCTGCTCTTCGCTATAATGCGGCTTGTAAAGGTAGCCACAAACACCTGATTCAAGCATCAGACTTCCGAAATCACCTTCTTCTATATCATATTGAGCACTCTCCTCCGCTATTGTCATAACTGTACATCTGTCTCCACAGCACCTGTTAGCTTAGCTTCAAACAAGATGGAGGATGTTGCTTTCAGTTTCAGAGAGTAAAGTCCCACCCACTGATCTGTAATAGGTCTGTAGCGTGAGCGGGTCCCGTCCCCTGGGAAAGATGAGGAACGTGTCTGTAGTCTCAACAGAAATCCCCCCCTCTTACACTTCCTCCTAGAATGACGCAAAATGACGATTTTTGCATCATTGTAGGAGGAAGTGTAAAAGGTAAATAACAGATTTCTCCCGTCTCAGGGGAAAATGAGAGAGTGTTGCACGACCATTCAATAGTATGATTGGGTTTCTAACAATGCAAAGCTTAATGCAAATGGGTGGAGTGTCCCTTTAAAATACAGAGTTTTGGTCGCGCGAACACCCCCCAAAGTGATTCTGTATACAAAGTGGCACACATACATTCAAGTCACATGGTTATCTCAATTTTTGTTTTTTTTTGGACTTATACAGTTGTTTGTCGCATGAACACAAATGACATAATTTAGATATATTTTTAAGATGGAAAAATGCGGTTTTACAGATACTAGACACGTGACTTTCAAATCAAAGATTGGTATCAAAGAGCACACCCAGGTTCCTAACCGACGACGAAGACTTAACAGAGCAGCCATCAAGTGTTAGAAAGTATTCTAGGTTATTACGTGAGGAAGTTTTTTGTCCAATAATTAGAAACTCTGTTTTTTCAGAATTTAGAAGTAGGAAATTACGAGTCATCCAATTTTTTATATCAGCTATGCATTCTGTTAATTTAGTGAATTGATAAGTTTCGTTAGGTTTTGAAGAAATATAGAGCTGAGTATCATCGGCATAACAGTGAAAACTAATGCCATGTTTCCTAATGATATCTCCTAATGGTAGCATGTACAGAGTGAACAGCAGCGGTCCTAGTACTGAGCCTTGTGGTACGCCATACTGAACTTGTGATCGATGAGACATCTCATCACTTACTGCTACAAACTGATAACGGTCAGATAAGTATGATTTAAACCATGCTAGTGCAATTCCACTAATGCCAACATAGTTTTGTAGTCTATTTAAAAGAATGTTGTGGTCGATAGTGTCAAATGCAGCACTAAGATCAAGTAACACTAATAGAGAGATACAACCACGATCAGATGATAAGAGCAAATCATTTGTGACTCTAACGAGAGCAGTCTCAGTACTATGGTACGGTCTAAACCCTGACTGGAAATCCTCGCAGATATCATTTCTTTCTAAAAAGGAACTTTTAGTAAATTCTTCCTCTCCTATAGCAACGAATGAATCAAATTTTTCCTCAGGGAGACTACAATGCACTGCCTGATGTGATACTGTAGTAGACGGTTGCATAGTTATAATTTTGTCCCTGATATTATCAATCTTATAAGTGAAGAAGTTCATAAAGTCATTACTGCTGTGCTGCTTGGAAACTTCTGTGTTTGAAGCTTTATTTTTCGTTAGTTTAGCCACTGTTTCAAATAAATACCTAGGATTATGTTTATTTTCTTCTAATAGGGTTGAAAAATAAGCAGATCTAGCAGCTTTTAAATCCTCTCCGTATGCAATCGATCTCTCTTTCCATGAAATGCGAAATACCTCTAGTTTTGTTTTCTTCCAGTTTCGTTCCATTTTTCTGGCTGCTCTCTTAAGGGCCTGAGTGTGCTCGTTGTACCACGGCATTGGATTATTTTCTTTAATCTTCTTTAAGCGCAAAGGAGCAACTGTGTCTAAAGTGCTGGAAAAGAGATAGTTAAAAGTTTCTGTTGCAATATCAAGTTCTTCTAAGCTATCCGTGATGCTAAGATGATGAAACTGATCAGGAAGATTATTAATAAAGCAATCTTTTGTGGCAGAAGTGATAGGTCTAACATATTTGAAACACGGAGTCGGCTTTGAAGCCTTGGCTAAATGTAATTTACACGAGACTAGATAATGATCTGAGATGTCATCACTCTGCTGCAGAATTTCAACGGCATCAACATCTATTCCATGTGATAATATTAGATCTAGAGTATTATTACGATGATGAGTAGGTCCTGACACGTGTTGTCTAACTCCAATTGAGTTTACAATCTCTTTAAATGCCAAACCCAATGCATCTTTTTCATTATCGATGTGTATATTAAAATCTCCAACAATTAGTACTTTATCTGCAGCCAATACTAACTCTGATAGAAAGTCCGCAAATTCTTTGATAAAATCTTTATGGTGCCCTGGTGGCCTGTATACAGTAGCTAGCACAAATCTCAAACGTGATTTATAATTTATACTATGTATTTTTACATTAAGCACTAACACTTCAAAATAATTATATTTAAAACTTGATTTCTTAGTGGTTTTGAAAATATTACTATAAATTACAGCAACTCCACCCCCTTTGCATTTAAGACGAGGTTCATGTTTATAACAGTAATCTTGCGGGGTGGACTCATTTAAAGTAATGTAATCGTTTGGTTTTAGCCAGGTTTCTGTCAAACACAGCACAATGAGTGCTTTTGAAGTAAGCGATCGAATATTCAGCAACCCAAGCTTTAGCATTTGCTCATCTGTATTATAGCTGTTTTTTATTTGTTGAACATCAATTAAATTTTTAACCTTAGATGGGTTTAAACGTTTTTTGGATTTCCAAATTCAGGGAACAGACACAGTCTCTATATGATGATAGCTAGGTGAAAGAGGCTCTATGTGATGGGAATTATCTGACCTGGGTGACGCGAGGCCGCTAGCAGATGGTCGGTTAAGCCAGTCTGTCTGCTTCCTGGCCTGGTGCCTAGGCTGTGTTTCGGACCAGCTCCAGTTTACGCGCCGGCGACTCCTGATTATATTGCCTGCTATAGCCTATTTAACCTCTTATTTATTAAATTCAAGAAATTGGTTGATGAAACATTGATTAAAATTAAGATACAATTAATACAAAACGAAATTCACTTTAAAAGACAAGCTTTCTACAAAAAAAAACTTAATGAAGTGGTCAAAATCATGTCTGCCCACTCCATTTGTCTCCCGATATTTTCGGGATCATCTTATCTTATTCATGCTTTTCACTTTTCATATAATCAACATGAAATTTAAAAAAATATATATTATTTTATTCAAACATGAATACGAAACTAAATCATTTTTTAATGACTGGGTTACAACACATAGGCCTATTAGCCTACAGAGAAATTTAATGTCGGTGCGTCTTGCCGGTGAGCATGTGAGGGGAGAGATACAATTTTCAAACAATCATATTATTTTGCTCGATATGCCAATTCTTAATATTTGGTGTTTTAAATGCCTGTTTGAGATTTCTGTGAAAGTTTTAATTGTAGTGCCGCTTTCAGAGCTATTTACACAAATATATCCTTCTCAGTATGAGTTATGAAGGAAGAGAACAGCATCGACAGTCTGCGTAGCCTATGCACATTGCACATCTGCGCACGCATGTACTTTCTCGCACGTGCTGGTCACCACAACACAGCAAGCAGGCAAAGCACACGGCACTAAAACTATATATAGCCTATATCGTTTTTCTTAGTTACAAACCCGAACCGCACACATTTCGGGACCCATCGGGCTCGGGTCGGATAGCAGACCTCTAATCCCATCCCTAACTCATGGGCAAAAGCACCATACCTCGCTTTGTAGCCGTGTGGATGTGTAGACGCTTCGCCTATACCCATTCTCTCCTTTGCAATTACTGCACTCTAGAAGCAGACTGCTACAAAATCCACTTTTGTAGCAGAATCCACTTTTGTAGCAGAATCCACTGGATCAATGTTAATAAACAGATCTGATTCATTACATTCATTACAATTCAGCGCAATTCAATGTCATTGAAACCCCCCCGGACTGCTACAAATTCCACTGGATCAATGTTAAAGCTCCAGTATGCGACTTTGGTATTTGACCACAAGGGGGCGCAGTTTCCAACAATAACAAAGGCGAAGCTTGATGACGCTATGAAGGAGGTGACGATGGGAGATGTCGTTTTTTTAATGCGTTTTCACCATCTAGCGATGTATCTACATGGAATTAATGAATCATGATCACGGATGAGGTAATTTATTTGTTTTTGTATTACCTGTATGTCTGATCGTATTATTTTATTTCATCATAATTAATGAACTGCAAGGAACGTGAAATGTTATGCTATATTATCCCGTTACAACTTACAGCTATTTGTCAAATGATTTGTTTGGTTAATGTTGTGCAGTTTTACGTTTTTATGGTTAATGCCGTGTTGTGTAACGTGTTCAAACCAATATCTAAAAGTAAATTTGAACGAACATTTGCAAGTAATGACTAAATATATTTTTTTAACATCATATCCGATTGTATTTAATTGTACTGCCATAAGCTCGGTCACCACACGTGATAAAAAGCCTTACCAAAGTACAAAGAGCAATATAACTTTGTTTATAAGTGCTATTATTGACAGTTGCATTGCATGTCTTACCTGTCTATCAATACACTCGCGAGACCAGAGTCTCGGTCAAGTCCAAGATTGACGCGCAGCTCTCTCCATCTCGAAAACGCCTGGCCGATATTTATCTGGGTTTTATTCCTCCGTTTGTCACACAGTCTGCGTGTATCCGAATATGGACGCTTTCGTTTTGTTGGCACTTCAATACTCGCCAAAGAGTTTGTGATCCATAACAGCTATAACCATACAGTCTATGGCTATAACGCTATAACCACCACTTCCGCATTTGACCATGCGATATTCCGGTGTGGTGGGTCATATTTTTTATTTTATTCTTTTTTTATTCTTTGTCAGACGTCTTTATTGTTTATTGTGATAAGAAAAAAAACCTCAAGAAAAGTTGTTGTTAAAAAAAAAAAAAAAAAAAAAAAAAAAAAAATCCGGTATATTGCGTCAAAAAGGGATATTGCGTCACTGAGGAGTGACATTTCTTTTCCGGGACGGCCAGTTATTTAAAATCGGAATTTCTCTGAAATAAAAAAATCTTTGGAGACTTTTGAGATATTGTAAGTACACAACTGGAGGAAATATATCACACTGTGCAAGTTATTTTTGGAAATTTTATTACAAAATTCCTACATATTGGAGCTTTAATAAACAGATCTGATTCAAGTTTAAGTTTATTAATTTATAATAACGTGAACAATCCCTTTTAATAAAAAGAGCAGCTTTAGCCTCTACGACTAATTTCCAGCTGTACTCCCCGGCCAGTTGTTAAAAGGCATACATCAAATTAAAAAACAATACAATTATATTTACAGCAGGGATAAGCAAGATGGAATAAGACATACAAACGTGTGGCACACAATTGAGACAAGCACAAACAAACAAGCAGAAATTGCAAGGGCATATAAGCAGTTCATGCATTAAAACAGTACAAGGCGACATACAAGATAATAACACATACAAGACCTAACATTGAAGCAGGCAGCAAAAATCAAATGGCAGCAGCATGACCAATGACCATGTCACATCAAATACACATCACAACTGTCAGATTAATGTGTGCAGTTATAATTGTCGGACAGCCAGGTTTTAAGGTGTGTAGTAAAGGTGGAATACGTATGTATGTCTTTGATTATAGTGGGCAGTGAGTTCCAGTTTTGTATTGCCGTAACAGCAATTGCAACAGAAAATTGCTTTTCCTGAATGGAATTAGCAGGTCACCTCATATGGTGCTTCTGGTGATCTGACTGCTATTATTACGTCGGATTACAAATGAATTAAAAGGAGCAGGAGCGGTATTATGCAAAATTTTGTAGACCAGACAGATGTTTTTATATTTGATGACATCTTCCCAGCTTAGCAGTTTATGGTTATTAAGAATAATGCAATGATGTGAACTGTTAGGCTTTTTTTTTAGTTAGTTTTTTTATAAAGAATTGCTATAAAGAATTACAAAGAATTGCTAATGGCTTTAGAGATAAACTGTTCATTTGTCCCAAGCAAATTCATTACATTCATTACAATTCAGCGCAATCCCCCCCCCCCCCCCCCCCGGTTTCCTAATGGCAGCTTACGGTCAGCTTACTGCTTCCTGATGGTTTTTCAGCTAATCCATCTGATTGTTTTCCCTTCACACATCTTGCAAAGCGCAATTGCTGCTTTTTTTTTCTTGAAAGTTGCGGTGTTACCGGCATTTTCGGAGGTCCCGTGGTGAGGTAGACACAGAAGTGTCAGAGTACGCCACGTGATGCGTCTGAGCAAATCACGTTAGCAGAAACCAGCTGTAGCCAATGAGATTTCGTCATTAGCTTTAAATCCCCCTTTGGACATTCACGATTGGTTACTGATAGAAAGGAAATGCCCATATTTCGGTTACATGGCATTGTGCAGGAGACTCTGAGCTTTACAACGATGCCGGTCATGACAGACTTAAGTAAACAGACGGAGCTCGGCGCGTCGCGTTGGAATGCTAACTTCCTGGTATAATCGGGAGAAACTTACTGCCGCAAGTAAACAAAATGTTGAAAATATACATTAAGATGTTTATTTTATTACGTTTTCTTTATAGGAGGTTGAAAGAACACATATTGAAGGAGTAAACTAGCCCAAAATCTCAAAACTGACACTGCATGAAAAATCTATTTTTTTGCCTGCCGTGTCTCGCCTTAACTGTGAAACTCTTTCAGTGTCCACACTGATGACGTATAAAACCCTTGTGAGAATCCTCATGTTGGTCTCTTTACATGTTAATCATTTTCAAAACATATGAAAGGCTTTTCTCCTGTGTGTTTTCTCATGTGAGTCTTAAGATTTCCTTTTTGTGAGAAGCTCAACCCACACAGTTTGCAGGTGAAAGGCTTCTCTCCAGTGTGAAGTTTCATGTGAACGAAGAGGCTAGTGTTATAAGTAAAGCTCTTTCCACACTGTTGACATGTGAACGGCTTCTCTCCAGTGTGACTGTTCATGTGACACTTAAGGTTTTGTTCTGTTGTGAACCGCTTTCTACACTTGCCACATTTGAACGGCCTCTCTCCAGTGTGGATTCTCATGTGACCCTTAAGGTTTTGTTCTGTTCTGAAGCTCTTTCCACACTGTTGGCAGATGAAAGGCTTTTCTCCTGTGTGACTTTTCATGTGAGTCTTAAGATTTCCTTTTTGTGTGAAGCTCTTCCCACACTGTTGGCATGCGTAAGGCTTCTCTCCAGTGTGAACTCTCATGTGAACGCAGAGGTTACTGATATGAGCAAAACTCTTTCCACACCGATTACATGTGAACGGTTTCTCTCCAGTGTGACTGTTCATGTGACCCCTAAAGTTTAGTTCTACTGTGAAGCTCTTTCCACACTGATCACATGTGAACAGGTTCTCTCCAGTGTGGATTCTCATGTGGTAATCAAGAGTTTTTTTATGTTTAAAACTTTTTCCACACTGACGGCACGTGAAAAGCTTCTCTCCAGTCATTAAATCATGATGTTTCTCAAATTGATTTTCCTCTTCAATTTCATTCAGTTGTTGACTCTCCTCTTTCAGCACCATCAGGTCTAAAATGAAAAAAATAAATAATTAACTCCTGTTCAATGGTACAAAGCAGCAGAAATCAAAACCACAATAAAGCACCAAGATAAAAAACAACAACTTGTATGCTAGAACCAATATACACTAAGTTACTGAAAGAGTAATCTCAGAATCTCTTCTCAATATTAACTGTTCACTTTCATTAGAACATAAAAAAGCTGTAGTCCATGAAAGCTGGAAGTTATCAAACCCCTTATCACTTGACCCAGAATAATTGGTTTATTATAGATCAATCCCAAAATGTTAGAATAAAATAGTGTCCACTCAACTATGTTCAGTTTTACAGAAAAACAATATTTCAGTCAGAATTTAAGCCCCATCGTAGCACAGAAACTAAAGATACTAAAGTTAATTAGATCTTTTGACAACAGAGACCACAACGTTCTCTGATAGATTGATAATTATGTTGGCACGTGGACAAGAATTAACATGGTTTAGGTCCAATCTGTCAGATTTCTACTACTTGTATATTAAAAGATGTCTCATCAAACACAAGTATGGTGTGCCACAACGCTCAGTATTAGGTCCTCTGCTTTTCTCATTGTTTATGCTTCCCCTAAGGGACATTGTCATTCACTGTTATGACAACAATACTCAGCTTTACACTGCTAACTTAGGGCGATTTCACACTAGCACTTTTGGTGCGAACCCGGGATCGAATGACGTCAGAGTTTGGTTTGTTTGGATGATGTGAACGCTGTCTTCCGAACTCGGGTGTGCACCTCCCGTGTAGTTCTGGGCTGATTTCTCACCTTTCTTAGGATCATTGAGACCCCACGAGGTGAGATCTTGCATGGAGCCCCAGTCCGACGGACATTGACAGTCATGTTTAGCTTCTTCCATTTTCTAATGATTACTCCAAAAGTGGACCTTTTTTTTTTACCAAGCTGCTTGGCAATTTCCCCGTAGCCCTTTCCAGCCTTGTGGAGGTGTACAATTTTGTCTCTAGCGTCTTTGGACAGCTCTTTGGTCTTGGCCATGTTAGTAGTTGGATTCTTACTGATTGTATGGGGTGGACAGGTGTCTTTATGCAGCTAACGACCTCAAACAGGTGCATCTAATTTAGGATGATAAATGGAGTGGAGGTGGACATTTTAAAGGCAGACTAACAGGTCTTTGAGGGTCAGAATTCTAGCTGATAGACAGGTGTTCAAATACTTATTTGCAGCAAGTATCATACAAATAAATAGTTAAAAAAATCATATATTGTGATTTCTGGATTTTAATTTTTTTAGATTATGTCTCTCACAGTGGACATGCACCTACGATGACAATTTCAGACCCCTCCATGATTTCCAAGTGGGAGAATTTGCAAAATAGCAGGGTGTTCAAATACTTATTTTCCCTCACTGTATGTTTCTGTGTGTCTATGTTGAAAACAAAACCAAAGGTAAAAAAAAGAAAAACAAATGTCAACCGAGCAAGTCTATCCATTTGGGTGCCTTTTCATTCGCGGTTACCAAGCAACACCATTATGCCAGCTGCAGCCTGATGACGCAAGCATACCGCGGTTCGGATAATAATAATGTAATGTGAACACAGTCCATCGGGGGCAGGGGGAGGGGGGAGCAATCGAACTCGGGTTCGGAACAGGCAATCGAACCAAGTGTGAAAGTGCCCTTAGAGTAGTGAAGTTTTGTCCGGTTATATTAATGATAATGATATAAATGATGGGATGACTAAGGTGTTAGATCTTAGCAAATGTACTGTTATCTGGGTGTCTAGAGATATAAAAAAGTTAAATGTAAGACTTTTTAAGACCTTTTTAACCCTCTGAGGTCGACAAACGCGCGGGCGCGTTTTGCTGGATTTTCTACACATTGTAGCACTATAAACTTAAATTACTCAGTCATTTATAGTCATACAGAAAAAAGAAATATAAAAAAAGAATCTGTGATATTTCTCCTTTTGTATGAGTCCACTTACAATCAAACCAAAACATTGTGCTTTTGTAAAATAAAGAAAATAAACAGGGTGTGCGTTCTGCCTCTCCGTCGCGGTGAACTTTTTTTTCTTGAGCACGTCTATAAACTGAAACAAAACTCAGCGAATACTTGTCACACATTTATGAGCCATATACCTTTATAAACATTTAAGTGTGTACTTTTAAATGATCGGATTCAAAACGAAAACAAATATTCTCTGTTTAAGTAATTTGTATAAAACCAACAAGATGTCCAGCTTCTCAAACGCTTCCTAATTATTTTTAATTCGGCCACGCCCACTCGCGCAAAAGAGATTCACATGCAAATCTCCCGGACTCTCATTACCTCAACAACAAAACACTTCACTTTTTGTCGAGTTTGAAAGACGTGCCTGAGCTTACATTGGATTTAGGCTACCTCAGAAGAAGAAGAACGCGATTTGAAGACAAGAAAGATAAGGTAAGAAATTCTTACATATTAGTTTGTTATTGTTGCATAAATGTCACGTTGCAGTTGAACTGTTGCTAGATATATTGGGAATATTATAATATTTAGACCCGTGTTTACTGTTACTGTGTTTGTGGATATCTGCTCAATAGATATGTATATGGTAACCATAATGTTTTATATTTGAGCGCGATCGCGTTTGAATGTATCATATTTTTGATAGCGATCGCGTTTGAATGTATCATATTTTTGATAGCGATCGTGTTTGAATGTACTGTATCATATTTTGGATGAAAGCAAAACTCACCAAACGGCTTCATGTTTTTATTATTATCTCATTTCATATCATCATAACGGATGGAAACATTTGAAGTAACATGATAATCAATATATTTTTCTCTAGCTTAGTTGTTACTGAAATCTTTTGGAAGATTTATACTGCTATAGGTTATTTATTGTTATTATTATTTTATCCGGCACTGCGCATATACCTTATGCCTACAAGGCACAACAAACCTGGTGTTCATTATATTATGTTGGAAACATTTGTGTGTGTGTGTGTGTGTGTGTATTCTGTGAATTTTAAAAAGGAATTTTAAAAAGCAATTTTAACCAGAAAAATCTAATATTTATTTCCAAAATCGTGCAGGCCTTTCTCTTGATATCAGTATGTTCACTTTTTTTTTTTCAGGGCCCAGACACTGAGGACTTCAACATTCACATGAATCTCTGTACGTGAACACGGTAAATTGAAAATCTTGGAAATGAAAGGTATGTGTAATGTTTTTGGCACAAAGGTCTCTGTCTTTGAAATGCTTTTTGGCATTTGTTGTGTATCTTTGGATTATGTTGTGTTGTAAATAAATCCAAACAATTTAAAAGCCATTCTTTTTTAAATCTCCTCATTTACAGTATTGTGCTTGGTTGCTCAGAATGGCAGGGCCTGATAGCTCCTAATAGGGCCGTTAGGGGAGGTTCTTTGTCTTTCTCAGGTGAGAAAAGCTTACATATTAATGAGCTCCCGCATAAAGCTTTCTAACACAAAACACGTCGTAAAATTTTTAAATCAATATATTGTCTTATCTGAATGAGCAGTCAGGGTGATTTTCACATAGTTTTGGAGCAAATATTCTAGGCTACGTCATACAATTTTCAAAAGTCTTGTGAAGAAATAATCAGTATTGGTTTCATGGCCTTATTTCATTGAGAATTTTTTTTTGTATTTTCACAAACCACACATAAATGTCATTATCTCAAAACTACAAACTTTTAAATACATGCTGCTGATATATTATTGTAGCAGAGTTTGTGCTGAATACAGTGTAATTAGACTTTAGCCATGAAAATGTCACAAGTAACAGAAATAACCAGAAATGTCAGAGCATGTCAGAACACCTCCAGGGCCCAGAAAACAGCTCAGACCTCAGAGGGTTAATACCACCTTATTTGACATTTAAGACCAAACCTGCAATGGAAACCATATAATCAAAAATGTTCATTTTACTCAACAAGAAAATGCAAAAATGTTTCCATATATACAGTTGCAATCAGAAATATTCAACCCCCTAAAGATTTTAAGAATTTATCAATTAAAGTTTTTTCAAAGAGCAAGATTCTGCATTGGATGGCTTCTTGATGAGTTGAGTGGTAAATAAAATCAACACAGAAAATGCATAATGTAGTATTTGTGTGAAACAGGATATCTTGCTAAGATAGCCATGTCACAATTATTCAACCCATATATAATATTGTTATTTTTAAAGCTTTCTGAAAGTTTTTATGGCCTAAAGTGGAGTTGAAACATAATTAAGCCTTTGGGAACTCCACAATGATCCTTCATTTGCTTCAGCTGTGAAGTCGACTAAAATATGCCAGGAGGAATTTGGATTAGACTACAGAGTTTTAGGAGACAGTTCTATGGACTGACCAAGTCTATATATAATTTATAATTCTTGATTTTACTCTTTATACTCACTTACAACGAACATTTTCTACTTTTCCTCACTGAGAAGCACTACTGCTCAAACCTCATAGTTACAACGCGGACTGTTGAGCAGACGCGTCTCAAGCCTATTAGTGATCTAACGCCAGATACTCTTAAAGGTTACTCCTGGGGATCACGGCTGAACGCGTCTTCTCCACACTCACTCACAATCATTTTTCGCCTATCGTGCATCTACTCTACACCCGTACCACTAAAAGAACGGATTATATCCAAGACTTCAGTCATAAATTAGTATTAATATTAATAGCATCACTGGTAGCGTCGTTGCTAACTTACTGTCCATCTGTTAAAATGGCAAATATATCAGATGTAAGTAGTCTACCTTTTGGTGCAGGTGAGGACACATTTGAGCTGCACACGGTGCAGTCTGAGCTGGAAGCTGTTGAGAAACAGATCCACGACCTTTTAATGAGACAAGCCGAGCTGATAGACCGGCGTTTAGCTCTTGAAACATCACGCGCCGATGCACACAAATCAGTGATTAACTTTATTAACCCGCTGACTCCGACCTCGTTTACTCCGTGCGCTTCTCAGCATCGGTCCCGAGCGCCAAGGTCGCGATCAGCCATGGTCTCGTTCACTCCGGCTCCAACATGCCACCACGAAGCCTGGATAGTTCCGCAGCGGAAGACGCGAGTCAGGTCTAGACCAAGACTCTCTCCGACCTTCCTGGTTTTCGAGATATCCACCCAAAACCGCTTCTCCCCTCTCTGCGAAACGGAACGCGATGCTGTGATCATCGGCGATTCCATCGTTCGACACGTACACGCTACGTTAGATAAAAGTAAGGTGCACAGTCACTGCTTTCCTGGTGCTCGTGTTTCTGAAATCGCTGCTCGCGTTCCTGAGATTCTGAACGGTGACGTGCGCGTCGGAACTGTGGTCTTGCACGCGGGAGTGAACGACATCAGGCTGCGCCAGACAGAGGTTCTGAAGAAAGACTTCAGGAATCTGATCGATACGGTACGCAGCACATCGCCTGAAACAACGATCATTGTGTCAGGACCGCTTCCCACGTACCGACTAGGACATGAAAAGTTTAGTAGATTGTTCGCGCTAAATGAATGGTTAACATCATGGTGCAATGAGCAGAAACTGCTCTTTGTAAATAACTGGAATCTGTTTTGGGAGCGTCCTAGGCTTTTCCGTGCTGATGGCTTACACCCAAGCAGATTCGGAGCGGATCTTCTGTCGGATAACATCTCCAAAATGTTAAATACCTTTTGACTAGTAACCAAAAGTCCAAATCATAGTCTCTGCTGCACCAATTTAACTGATATAAATACTAGTGTAGAACATTGCATAGAAATTGTGTCTATTCCTCGTTTAGTGAGATTAAATAATAAATCTACTGCAGGATCTAGAAAAAATCTAATTGTTATTAAAACAGAAAATGTTGCTATTAGTAAACAAAAACAATTTCTAAAGCTAGGTCTTTTAAACATTAGATCACTCACACCTAAGGCAGTTATTGTAAATGAAATAGTCACAGATAATAGCATCGATGTACTTTGCCTTACTGAAACCTGGCTTAAACCAAATGATTATTTCGGTCTAAATGAGTCTACTCCATCAGGATACTCCTATAATCACGAGCCCCGTCTGATTGGTCGTGGCGGCGGTATTGCAACTATCTATAGAGATTTTCTTAGTGTTACTCAGAAAACGGGTTATAAGTTTATTTCGTTTGAAGTACTTGTACTAAATGTTACGCTCTTAGATGTTAGAAAAACATCCCTATTATCTTTAGCCTTGGCTACCGTATATAGACCACCAGGGCCTTACGCTGATTTCCTACAAGAGTTTGCAGATTTTCTCTCAGACCTATTGGTCAATGTCGATAAAGCATTAATTGTTGGATATTTTAACATACACGTAGATAATCAAAATGATGCGTAAGGGGCTGCGTTTACAGATTTATTAAACTCCTTTGGGGTTAAGCTAAACGTTATCGGACCAACTCATCGTTTTAATAATACACTCGATTTAATTATATCACATGGAACCGATCCAACCGATATAGATATCATTACACAAAGTGATGATGTTACTGACCATTACATGGTAACTTGCATATTACGTACCCCGGTAATATATCATGCTGCGCCGCGTTATCGATTAGACTAACAAATAAACAAGCATCACCTGAACAAAATATTCCGTTACAGTTTAGTAGTAATGATTTCATGAATTTTTTCACTGAGAAAATAGAAAACATCAGAACCACAATTGTAAACGTTCAATCCTCAATCGCGCCTTATAACTCAGCCTCAATTATCACCCCGCAAGAACGATTACAGTGCTTTACAACTATCAGGGTTTCTGCACATTTTTTAAAGTCAAATTTTAAGAAATCAAAATTAATACCATGCATTAGGGGTGTGCAATATTGACAAAATATGTCTCGATCGATATTTTCAAAGTTTTGTGGGTAATAATTAGATAATATTTTACTGATTGTGTTTTTGTGCTTGGTGCCATGGCTGGTTTAGGCCTGTTGTTGACAGCTGACTGACGAAGATATTCATATTTTTCATATTCTATGCAGTGGTCAGTTCACAGCAGTGACAGAAATTAAAATGTTTTATTAAGGGGTAATATTTGCCATCTTAAATTGATTTCCAGGGGCATTTTCACCTATATATTGACATTTGTAGATGTATGCATCACCTTTTATGTCAAATTCTAACATTCAAATTAAATTCTATTAGAATAATTACACATTACCACTGTTACCAGTCAAATTAAATCATTAAATCAAAATCCATCTTTGCAGTGCAGAGGTGACACAGTGACACACATCAGATCTGGCATTAATATATTTACACTGCATTTACAATAAATAATCACATTTGCAATTGTGCACGGGAAATTGTAGGTCTATGATAACAACATAATATGATATAAATATGAGACAAAAACTCATTTGGGAACATAGCCTACCTATAACAGCACACATCACGCAGTGAAAGCACGAGAGACAAAAGCGATGTCAGCTCACAGTGCCTTGTACATCATTAAAACAATGATTACAATATCATAATAGACAATACACATGGCACACCACTACGCACATAAAGACTGAACTTAGAACTGAACTGACATTTATTTACCAACTCGCTTCTCCTTCTCTCCTCCTGTTTCGCGCGTGCAGGAGACGGACGTAATGCTGCCGCGAATGACGCAAAATGTCATGTGAACAAGCAAATCCACAAAGAAAGAATAATAAATAAAAAAAGTACGCTAATTAGATGGTTCTAATTTAGAAAACATTTCGATATGTTTAAGTCAAATTGCCATCGGAAATTTAAGACCTTTCATAAGTAAAAATAAGACTTAAGACTTTTAAAGGCCTTAAATTTTAAAAATCTAATTTAAGACTTTTTAAGGATCCGCGGACTCCCTGACTATAGAACAAATAGAGTTAAACTTATCACTTCATCTAAAACAACAACATGTTTATTAGATCCTATACCCACTAAACTACTGAAAGAAGTGTTGCCTATAGTGGAAGAGCCTATTCTCAATATTATTAACTCATCTTTATCTTTAGGTCATGTTCCAAGAACATTTAAACTGGCAGTTATAAAACCTCTCATTAAGAAACCACAATTAGACCCAAATAACCTAGCAAATTATAGACCCATTTCAAATCTTTCTTTTATGTCTAAAATACTAGAAAAAGTTGTGTCCGCCCAACTGGGCTCTTTCTTACAAGAAAATGACATCTATGAAAAGTTTCAATCTGGTTTCAGGCCGCACCATAGCACTGAAACTGCGCTTGTTAAAATCATAAATGATTTACTCTTACAGGGTTCTCAAGTCTCACGCATTGGCCGTGAGACACACGCAATTCAACCAGTTCACACGCTCACACGCCACACCGTGTATTTCTCACGCTGAAAAGGCAATGTCAACCAAGTTGTCCTACAAGCTTTATATATAACGTTGCATACGAGGCGCGGGCACACAAAGAGAAGTTTCCTGCCGCCAGCACGTATCTCGGCCAGATTGCATTCGTTAATAGGCAGCAGCATACATAGATGCGCGAACACACAGAAGTTGACGGAACATTCTCGGCCACCGTACGTTCGTTACTTGGTAACCAACAACATCGCGCGAACACACGTCGTGATGATGGAGAAGGTAAGTCGGAAGAAAGCTCGTCTAACATTTTTAGGCTAGTAGAACATTTAAATAATATAGCCCATCGTATACATTATTATTGATGCAGTCAAAAACTCTACAACTACTTTGCAACCAGGCCAGAAGCTTTGGCTCAGTTTGGCTATCTTGGCTATCTTTTACGTTATCTGAAACTAAGGGAAATGTTAGTGGGTATGGGAAGGAATGAAGATGTATTTCTTCATTTTATTTTAAATAAATTTAAATTTATTTATTTTATTTTATTTTAAATGATATATTATACTGTATTAATAGTATTTCTAGTTACATTAAGTTTACATACGTATTAAAGCAGAGTGCTCTGGGTAATATATATACTAGGGCTGTAGTACTCGAGTCAGGTCTTGGACTCGAGTCCGGACTCGAGACCGCTTTTCTTTGGTCTCGGACTTGTCTCGGACTCGCTGGTATTCGGACTCGGACTTGTCTCGGTCTCGGCCACTGGTCTTGCCAAATATGGCTTTTGGTCTCGACCGAGTCCAGGTTTCTTTATTATGTTCCCAGTAATCACACATACGTCGCCGCGATATTAAAACAATATATTATTGGAGGGAAAGTTAAACACTGGCCACCTAATAAGTATTTCGGGTCTTTTTCGTGAGCCGGCTCGTTTCACTCAGCTCACTGAAAGAGCCGGCTCTTTTGACTCACAAACGGCTCTTTAAAAAATAAATGTTTAAATAAACTCGCTGAAAGTCCACCGCTAGTGCAACGTGAATATTCACATTTTTAATTGTCCATAACACCCCGAAAACTAGCCTGCTTGCCTTGCACATCTAATTAAAGGGCAAAGTTTTCCGACTTTTTTTCTTACCTTTCTTTCTTTGCCTATTCCATGAGTGGTAGGCGCAATGACTGGCTGTTTTAAAATATAGCTAATATCGAAACAAAATAACCCAGCTCATAACTTGCAGGTTTGCTTAGTGGCAAACTTTTTTCATTTGATTGCTTCAGCCGCCACCCGCCCGAAATTAATTAAAATATTATTTTTCGTCACGTCATCCGCCCGATCCGCGGTTTATCCGCATCTCTTGTGTGTGTGTGTGTGTGTGTGTCTGTGAGTTGTCTCGGTCTTCCCTCATGCAGTTTAATTGGTTGACATCGCGTGTATGATTGACAGGAACAGAATGTAAGGCTGATCAGACAGTCGAAACGAATGTGTTAGGCCTAGGCTATATAATTATTATTTTTTTGTTGTTCTTTGAATTAGTCAATTATTTTAAATAAAATTAAAATTATTCATTATTTCATTCTATAGACTAGCCTATATTTTTTAGCAGACTTTTTTTTTCCTGTCCTGGACTCGGTCTTGACTCGGACTCGAACCTTTTTGGACTCGGTCTTGACTCGGACTCGAACCTCTTTGGACTCGGTCTTGACTTGGACTCGACTAGTCCTGGTCTTGGACTTGTCTTGGACTCGACAAAGGTGGTCTTGACTACAGCCCTAATATATACTGTCAAAACATACATTAATCATTGCCATTGCATTTGTATTTTTCAAACACTTACAACACAAAACACATTTCATAACTCTTGTGTACACACACACACACCTTAATAATACTCTAATATGTCATTTGTTCACAATGTCCCACCACACAATAAATCATTATACCGTTTCGACTAGACACATTCAAAAATGCAAAAATAATTGTTTTTCCAAACTGTTTGGAGCAATTTATTATATTTTTGTAATTTTTGTATAACTTATTTGTAATTTTGAAATATAAAATTAAAGAGTATATTTGATGTGATGAATTGCTCTGTCATTTATTAGATTTACCAATTGTTATAATTTCAATTTGTGCTGGTTAATTATGAACAATGGGTAAAATTGTGGGGTGGGGGCAGGGCTCCATTAGGCCCCTCCCCCAACCACATGTGATCTCACTCCAAGCTTTTGATAAAACTTGAGAACCCTGCTCTTAGCTTCTGACCAAGGCTGTATCTCAATACTAGTTTTACTTGATCTTAGTGCTGCGTTCGATACTATAGATCACACAATACTCTTAGATCGACTACAAAACTATACCGGTGTTCAAGGACAAGCATTAAGCTGGTTCAGATCATACCTATCTGACCGCTACCATTTTGTCTATTTAAACGGAGAAAAATCGATCATAACTCCAGTAAACTATGGAGTGCCGCAAGGATCTGTGTTAGGCCCTCTATTATTCTCAATATATATGCTGCCACTTGGAAATATTATAAGGAAACATGGAATTAGTTTCCATTGTTATGCTGATGAC
The DNA here is from genome assembly GCF_964197995.2 of Scardinius erythrophthalmus. Taxonomy (NCBI): domain Eukaryota; kingdom Metazoa; phylum Chordata; class Actinopteri; order Cypriniformes; family Leuciscidae; genus Scardinius; species Scardinius erythrophthalmus. The sequence goes on from NC_138224.1 coordinate 53,732,435, forward strand.
TAGTGTTGCTTTCGTCAACGAAAATTATGACGAAATATTGTCGTCAACGAACCGTTATCACCTGACGAAAACGAGACGAGACTAGACGTAAATGCATGGTCATGTGACGATGACTAAAATACATGTATAATGCAATATCGTTGACGAATAAAAACGAGACTAAATGTGGTTTAAAAAAATAAAAACTATGCTAAAATGTCTCTTCATTTTCGTTGACCAAAACAAGACGAGACGAAATGTTAACGTCACGACGAATGAGAGAGTTGTGCGTGAACCCATAGCTTTGTCGGCTTTAAATTCTGGATTGCGATCTGGTCACCCGATTATCAGCGAATTTAACAATATATTACTCCATTAGTTATTCTATTAAAATGTCTCATTGATGTATTTGACACATTCATAATCATTACTTTTGCCGGTTCTTTGTGACAGCTGCATGTTATTGGCAGCGTCTCTGGTTACATGAACACGTCACCGCATCAGCGCCAGAACATGGAGATTTTATTTTAGAGAATAATCGCACAACCTATTCGATATCCTATAATTAAATAAACTAATCGAATATCCAAAAATCGTGACTCATCCCTGCATGGAATCTCTTGTTTCTTTTCCCAAATCTTCACTCACGTCACGTCTCACCCATTTTCTAAAGGTATTATAACGTTTCTTGGTTCGCTTTTAATTAGGCCTATTATATTCGTATTCTTAACTGTGGTAAAGTAGAAAAACGCTGTAGGACAGATGGCCTACATTTGTACTTGCATGTCAAATTCTTTTTAACACAGTTTGTGCTTGTTATATAGACAGGGCGCGTCAAGTTTAGTTGTAAAGCGCGTTTCACACGCGCGGGTGATTTTTAGTTTTACTTTCTCTGGCAGCGCAATCTCAAACATAGCCTAAATATTTCGCCCTTGTGGAGGATAAAATTCGCTCTTCAAACCAATTTACATCAAGTAGAAAACACAAAGATATCATAAAGAGATCGATGGAGATCGATATCTTCGTGTTTTCCTGCGTCCCACATCCCTCTCAAAGCGCAGAGGGTAGGCTATATCACGCGTCTTTGTGTGGAAATATAAAACGAGTTTTTTTTAAAAATAACCCCCCAACCACCGCCGGTAGTTGGTCCATTACCGCGGTGGTAAAAAAAAAAACCTGCCACCGTCACAGCCCTAAATATAGGCCTACTAAATAGCCTATAATAAGATAGCCTTGTTTGAAATTCTATATTGACTGGGTTAAATAGAATCACATTACTAAAAAGAGACTAAAATACAATTTTCATTGACTAAAACTAGACTAAAATGTCATCAGTTTTCGTCGACTAAAACTAGACTAAAATGTCATCAGTTTTCGTTGACTAAAACTAGACTAAAATGTCATCAGTTTTCGTTGACTAAAACTAGACTAGACTAAAAAGAGTATGAATGCGACTAAAACTAATAAAAACTAAAATGAGAGCCTGACACAAAGACTAGACTAAAACTAAAATTAAAACAGGCTGCCAAAAACAACACTACTGATGACACTCAAATCTATATTTCATCACGGCCGGATGAAAACGCTAAATTATCCAAATTGACAGAGTGTGTTAAAGATATAAAAGATTGGATGACGCGCAATTTTCTTTTATTAAATCCAGACAAGACAGAGGTAATACTTATCGGTTCAAAAAACCGCCCACAAAACCTCTCACAATACAACTTTAACATCGTAGGATGTCCTGTTACTTTATCCTCGATAGTAAAAGACCTGGGTGTTATACTAGACTGCAACCTGTCTTTTGAAAATCATATTTCATATGTTACAAAAACAGCCTTTTTCCACCTTAGAAACATTGCTAAGCTACGTAATATGCTATCTGTTTCTGATGCAGAAAAGTTAGTTCATGCGTTCATGACCTCGAGACTAGATTACTGTAATGCTTTATTAGCTGGTTGTCCTGCATCTTCAATAAACAAGCTACAGTTAGTCCAAAATGCCGCCGCTAGAGTTCTTACTAGATCAAGAAAATTTGACCATATAGCACCAATTTTATTATCACTACATTGGTTACCTATAAAGTTCCGTATTAATTACAAGGTATTGCTACTGACTTATAAAGCCCTAAACGGCTTAGCTCCAGTCTATTTAATGGATCTTCTATCGCCCTATAATCCATTGTGCTCTTTAAGGTCACTAAAATCAAGGCTTTTGGTCATACCTAGGAAATCCAGATCCACCAAAGGAGGGAGAGCATTTTCACATTTAGCTCCAAAACTCTGAAATAGCCTTCCAATCAACAATACTATTGATCAGCAGGTGTAAGAAAACTTACGGAAAACATTTGTTAGAAATTATAAAAGCTAAAGGATGCTCCACAACGTACTGAAGCTGAGTTGAATAATACTGCACATGCATGTGTTAAAAGATAAATGTTTCATTTGAACTTCAAAGTTAAATAAACTTTGAACTAAACATGCATCAAAACATATTTTTTGTTGTTTTTAGTTTTTTTTGTCATTTATTGTCATTGTCATTCAACGACATCACTATAATGTATTTTGAGGAGAGGGGGGTGAATATTTGATTGCAGTCCATTTTACCATACTTTATATAAAACCTTCATTTATATAGCGCTTTTAACAATACAGACTGTTTCAAAGCAGCTTTACAGTGATAATAGGGAATTAATTTAATTAATCACAACTGCAACATACAAGATTATCTTTGGCTTGTGAAGGACCTTTTCAGAGAGAATGTTTAACAACCTGAGGAAGAGATTATTTTCTACTAACATAGATGAGCCCACCAGTAACAGCAACAAGACTGCTGGTGAGCTACTACCATGAAGATCTGGAGAAGGTTGTGGAGGAACACCTGAGGTCTACTGAGGTGATGCACATCCATCAAGTACAATATGGATCCCGGTCTGGCCACTTACAAGCAGGGAGAAATGTGGTGGAGTGGTGATGAAAACAGGGAGGTATCCAGCCCTCAACCAAGTGGTGAAAGCAGCACTCTCAATCGTCCAAGGTCCTGTAGTGGAGTCATCATTGATCTTGATGTACAGTATAATCGACACCAGACGAACAAACACGTCAACCTTCAATGCTATTCAGACTGTGAAATATCAGCTACAGTTGAGAAAGAAGTCAGCAGTAGAGATGTTTGGACCGCAGACTCTGCCGAAACATCCGATCTGCAGGAACACCGACAACGCCCAGCGGCAGAGGAATCGTTTGCATGGTTCTTGTGTTCACACACCGGCCATTCTGCGTCTGTCCGCAGCGCCCCGCTACCTTTCGACCTTGTTCAAAATCCTGCTGCACTGCATAAACTGAGAAAGTCCGGTGTCCGATACCTCAAGTTGTCCCCGACCCTGCGCTTCTCATCCTTCTCACCCCCCCCCCCCTTCAGACCCCCGAGGGTTAAGGTGAAGCTGCTTTGAAACAATTTCTGTTGTATAAAGTACTATATAAATAAAGGTGACTTGACTTGTTACTGTACTGGTGTTCAGGACAATAAAGTTATCAACAGTTATAACTGGCTGTCATGTCGTTCTTCATAATAAACTTATCGTTTCACCTACTAAACAACATAAAACAAACGTGTTTTTCGCCCTCTGAATTTTATGAGGCTCTGAATATTGTATATGGTTAGCTTCCATGTGCTTTGCACTAAAACATTATTTATGATAAATAAATGTGTCTGTAACATACCACTGCATACGTAAGTGATAGAAATTAATGGTTTCATTTATGAAGCATTTATTGGGTTTAACACACAATAGTTGCTTAGGATACATCTCTATTACTTTTACTTGTGTCATAATAACGAACAAAGTCGGATCTTCTCAGGTTGAAGGCAGTGTTAGTATTTGTCTGTCCACATGAGGCGACCGGCTCCATGTCAAATAAAACCACTTTAATTAGGACACTCTTCAAAAATATCATTCATTTCTGCAGAGCTGAACATTTCACTGAGGATCAAATGACTGAGTTCAACTTTGAGAATGAAACTAACCTGTTTGTGTCTCAGTATCTTCATGTTTGACTCTGAATGTTTCTCCAATCTTCACGTCTTCACTCTCCTCTTTAATAAACGCCATCTTTATAATAGTGTGTCACGTGGATCTCAGTCGCTTCACCAGGAGTTTTTCTGTGTGTTTGGACACTCTGTCCTGTTTAAGAGGAGAAAAGTTAACAGAAAGAAAAACACTCAAAACTAAATCTCTGAGTGTGTGTCAATCAGATCTAGTTCAGTAGTTCAGTTCACTGGTAAGAGAGTCAGTCAGAGAGAGAGTTAATGGACTTAAAATTAGAGGAGAATAGTTAACAAAAAGAAAAACACTTTCAGATTTCAAAACACACAGATTTGACATTTCTACTCAAAACTAGCACTACAAATTAAAGGAACAGAGAATATACAAGCAATTCATATTTAGGCATTTATAATTCACATGTATGTATTGATTTGTAGACTATATTTAATGGATTACACTGTCATGAAAACATTGTCAGTTGATTTGTAGAAGTTGTCATTCCACATGTGTGTTGTTGTTCTTGTTGCATTTACATGCTGTGAATCAAGTGCTTCCAAACTCTACATTATTTGATTCAATTGAATCTCAATTGGTTTTGAAAATCTCTTTCTCTATCATAACTTGCCAGAGAGCAAACAGCGTGTTTATGATGAACTGATTCACAATATAGGGAGTTTAGGAACCTTTACTGTTACTCATTTGTGGATGTGCTTCACTGAAAACGGTTCATTATTTTTATTAGATACATTACAATTTTACATTAAAAATAATTCATTTCAAAGTTCTCTATATAATTGTACTGACGGGTTGTATTGATTTAAACACTTTAGATGATTAAAAGCACAAACCTTTCTTCAGCAGAATCACAGATGCAGGAGTGGCGCAGCCTTATGACATCATGTCGCCCCACCAAAATAAAAGTCCCGTTAACATTAAATAGAAATTCACATACAGAAAACACATTCAAATGATAAGATAAAGGATTCATTCAAAGAATAAATTGCTGATTTGTGATATTCTCAATCATGAATAAAGTCAAGTATCTTGATCTTCATATTATAACGGATTGGGAAAACGTTTGTATTTAAAAACTAGGTTTTTGGTTGCAGAGTGCTCAACTATTTAATTGAACTAAAATGAAGTCCTTATCCTAATATAAATATCCACCCGCTCACGGTTAAAATTCACTCAGTGTTCTGCCGCCTGAGTTGAAAAATCTGAACTTCTGACCCAACCCTCCGGAGGGTCTGGTGGACCCGAGTACAGCGGCGATGTCCCCTACTCTCCAGAGCATATACGAGCGGTGACTCTCTCGAATAATGCTAATGCTCGATAAACATCTAAAAAAGATGGCCGCCAACGTGTTTCGAAACTTTCGCGTCTGACGCGCGTAAATTTCGCTTCAAACTTTTGTTTTTAATAACACAAAGTGGTCAAGCGTATAACTAGACGCGGCAGGCGCGGATTTGACGCGCTATTCGCGTCCGGTGTGAACGCACAGTAAGGCTTCTCTCCAGTGTGAACTCTCATGTGAATCTTTAGGTTTCCTTTAATCGTGAAGCTCTTTCCACACTGAGGACAGATGAAAGGCTTTTCTCCAGTGTGAACTCTCATGTGAGTCTTAAAGTTTGTTCTACATATGAAACTCTTTCCAAAGTCTTCACATGAGGAATCACTCAGAAGAGAACTGTTTTATATGTCAAGATCAAGATGTGATTTATATCTATAACTTTTTTCACACTGATCACAAGCAAACGGCTTCTCTCCAGTGTGAATTCTCATGTGAGTCTTAAAGTTTGTTCTTGACAGACTTCAGTAAACAGACGGAACTCGGCGTGTCGCGTTGGAATGCTACCTTCCTGGTAAATTCGAGAGAAACTTACTGCCGCAAGTAAACAAAATGTCATAAAATACACATCTTAATGTATATGTTCAACGTTTTCTTTATAGCAGTTTGAAAGAACACATATTGAAGGAGTAAACTAGCCCAAAATCTCAAAACTGACACTGGATGAAAAATCTATTTTTTTTGCCTTTGTTTTTTGCCACACTGGAGAGAAGGCTTTTCTCCAGAGTGAAGTCTCATGTGAACGCAGAGGCTAGTGTTATACGTAAAACTCTTTCCACACTGATGGCATGTGAATGGTTTCTCTCCAGTGTGACTGTTCATGTGACACCTAAGGTTTTGTTTTGTTGTGAAGCTCTTTCGACACTGTTGGCAGATGAAAGGCTTTTCTCCAGTGTGGATTCTCATGTGATACCTAAAATTTTGTTCTGTTGTGAAACTCTTTCCACACTGTTGGCAGATGAATGTCTTTTCTCCTGTGTGAATTTTCATGTGAGTCTCAAGATTTCCTTTTTGTGAGAAGCTCTTCCCACACTGTTGGCATGTGTAAGGCTTCACACCAGTGTGAACTCTCATGTGAACGCAGAGGTTACTGATATGAGCGAAACTCTTTCCACACTGATTACATGTGAACGGTTTCTCTCCAGTGTGACTGTTCATGTGACACCTAAGGTTTTGCTCTATTGTGAAGCTCTTTCCACACTGATCACATGTGAACAGGTTCTCTCCAGTGTGGATTCTCTTGTGGCATTCAAGATTTTTTTTATGTTTAAAACTCTTTCCGCACTGATTGCAATGGTAAGGCTTCTCTCCAGTGTGGATTCTCATGTGAACTTCAAGGCTTTGTTTTTGAGTGAAACTTTTTCCACACTGACGGCACGTGAAAAGCTTCTCTCCAGTCATTAAATCATGATGTTTCTCAAATTGATTTTCCTCTTCAGTTTCATTCAGTTGTTGACTCTCCTCTTTGAGCGCCATCTTGTCTAAAATGAAAAAAAAAAAAAATTAAACTCCCATTTAATGGCACAAAGCAACATAAATCAAAACCACAACAAAGAACTAAGATAAAAACCAACAACTTGTGTGCTAGATCCGATATACACTAAGCTACTGAAAGAGTAATCTCACAATCTCTTCTCAATATTAACTGTTCACTTTCATTAGAACATAAAAAAGCTGTAGTCCATGAAAGCTGGAAGTTATCAAACCCCTTATCACTTCACCCAGAATAATTGGTTTATTATAGATCAATCCCAAAATGTTATAATACAATATTGTCCACTCAACTATGCTCAGTTTTGCAGAAAAACAATATTCCAGTCAGAATTTAAGCCCCATTGTAGCACATAAACTAAAGATACTAAAGTTAATTAGATCTTTTGACAACAGAGACCACAACGTTCTCTGATATTGATAATTATGTTATTAAATTTAAATATATTAAATATATAAGTATGCAAACACAAGAATGGTGTGCCACAACGCTCAGTATTAGGTCCTCTGCTTTTCTCATTGTTTATGCTTCCCCTAAGGGACATTGTCATTCACTGTTATGACAACAATACTCAGTTTTACACTGCTAACTTAGAGTAGTGAAGTTTTGTCCGGTTATATTAATAATGATATAAATGATGGGATGACTAAGGTGTTAGATTTTAGCAAATGAAATATTATCTGGGTGTCTAGAGAAATAAACAAGTTAAATGTAAGACTTTTTAAGACCTTTTTAATACCACCTTATATGATATTTAAGACCAAACCTGCAATGGAAACCATATAATCAAAAATGTTCATTTTACTCAAGTGTCATGGCTGTATACTTTGTATTGTCATCTTTGCCGTGTCTGGGTGTGTTTTGCTCCTCCTACAGGTGCACTGCGGAGCTGAGGTAATCAGGTGGATTGGGTGCACCGGTGCACAGGTGTGCCTGTCAATAAAAGCTTCCTGTTTGGTGTCCTTAGTGAGCGTTCCATTCTGTCACATCGATCCTTGGCCAGGACCGAGATGTTGATCGGCATTGCGGCGTATTGCGAGAACTTGAGAGACAGTCTTTGTTATAAAGAATGTGTAAATAAAAAGAGTATTGTAACCGCCATAAACGTTTCCTCCTCCTTCATTGTTGCTCCCTAATAAGGGCGTAACAACAAGAAACTGCAAATTTTTCCATATATACAGTTGCAATCAGAAATATTCAACCCCCTAAAGATTTTAAGGATTTATCAATTAAATTTTTTTCAAAGAGCAAGATTCTGCATTGGATGATTTCTTGATGAGTTGATAAATAAAATCCATCCATCCATCTTCTTCGCTTATCTGGGGCCGGGTCGTGGGGGCAGCAGTCTAAGCAGGGATGCCCAGACTTCCCTCTCCCTAGACACTTCCTCCAGCTCTTCCGGGGGGACACCGAGGTGTTCCCAGGCCAGCCGTGTTCCCAGCGTGTCCTAGGTCTTTCCCAGGGCCTTCCCGGGAAGGCGGCCAGGAGGCATCCGGAACAGATGCCCGAGCCACCTCAGCTGACCCCTCTCGATGTGGAGGAGCAGCAGCTCTACTCTGAGCTCCTCCCGAGTGACCGAGCTTCTCACCCTATCTCCAAGGGATCACCCAGCCACCCTGCGGAGAAAGCTCATTTCGGCCGCCTGTATCCAGAATCTCGTCCTTTCGGTCATGACCCACAGCTCATGACCATAGGTGAGAGTAGGAATTTTACCGGTAAATCGAGAGCTTCGCCGCACCACGACAGACTGGTACATCGACCGCATTACTGCAGAAGCTGCACCAATCCGTCTGTCAATCTCCCGTTCCATCCTTCCCTCACTCGTGGTCAAGACCCCAAGATACTTGAACTCCTCCACTTGAGGCAGGAACTCTCCACCAACCTGAAGCGGGCAAGCCACCCTTTTCCGACTGAGAACCATGGCCTCGGATTTGGAGGCGCTGATTCTCATCCCAGCCGCTTCAGACTCGGCTGCAAACCGTCCCAGTGCATGTTGAAGGTCCTGGTCCGATGGGGTCAGCACGACAACATCATCTGCAAAGAGCAGAGATGAGATCATGTGGTCCCCAAACCTGACACCCTCCGGCCCCTGGCTGCGCCTAGAAATTTTGTCCATAAAAATTATGAACACAACCGGCGACAAAGGGCAGCCCTGCCGGAGTCCAACATGGAGTTTCTTGACTACCTCGGTGACTTCAGCCTGGGTGATGGACGAGTCCACCTCCGAGCCCTCAGCCTCTGCTTCCTCAATGGAAGACGTGATGGCAGGATTGAGGAGATCCTCGAAGTATTCCTTCCACCGTCTGATGACATCCCCATTCGAGGTCAACAGCATTGGTAGGGCACTGCTTCCTCCTCCTGAGGCGCCGGACGGTTTGCCAGAATCTCTTCGAGGCCGACCGATAGTCCTTCTCCATGGCCTCACCAAACTCCTCCCAGGCCCGAGTTTTTGCCTCCACAACCACCCGGGCTGCAGTCCACTTGGCCTGTCGGTACCCGTCAGCTGCCTCAGGAGTCCCACAAGCCAGCCAGGCCTGATAGGACTCCTTCAATTTAACGGCATCCCTTACTTTTGGTGTCCACCACCGGGTTTGGGGATTGCCGCCTTGACTGCAGCGGAGACCTTAACGTTGACAATGGAGGTGGAGAACATGGTCCACTCGGACTCAATATCTCCAGACTCCCTCAGGATCTGGTCGAAGCTCTGCTGGAGGTGGAAGTTGATGATCTCTCTGACAGGGGATGTGGCCAAACGTTCCCAACAGACCCTCACAGTACGTTTGGGTCTGCCGAGTCTGTCCGGCTTCCTCCCCTGCCATCGGATCCAACTCACCACCAGGTGGTGATCAGTTGACAGCTCCGCCCCTCTCTTCACCCGAGTGTCCAAGAAATACGGCCGGTGGTCAGATGAAACAACCACAAAGTCGATCATCGACCCCCGGCTTAGTGTGTCCTGGTGCCATGTGCACTGATGGACACCCTTATGCTTGAACATGGTGTTCGCTATGGACAAACTGTTACTAGCACAGAAGTCCAATAACAGAACACCACTCGGGTTCAGATCAGGTGGGCCGTTCCTCCCAATCACGCCCCTCCAGGTGTCACTGTTGGCGGCTGAGCTGGGGGGCTATAAGCAAACCCACACCAGCCCGCCGCCTCTTACCATGAGCAACACCAGAGTGGTGAAGAGCCAAACCATCAGGCGCTCGCATATGAGCCCCAACCCCGGGCCTGACTCCAGGGTGGGGCCCCGGCTGCGCCATGCCGGGCGACGTCACGGTCCTCAAATTTATAGGCATCATAAGGTTTTTTTTTAACCGCTCTTAGTCTGACCCGTCACCTAGGACCTGTTTTGCCTTGGGAGACCCTACCAGGGGCATATAGCCCCAGACAACATAGCTCCTAGGGTCGTTTGGGTGCTTAAACCCCTCCACCACGGTAAGGTGGCAGTTCAAGGAGGGGATAAATAAAATCAGCACAGAAAAGGCATGATGTAGTATTTGTGTGAAACAGAATATCTTGCAAAGATAGCCATGTCACAGTTATTCAACCCATATATATAATATTGTTGTTTAAAGCTTTCTGAAAGTTTGTATGGCCTGGTGGAGTTGGAACATAATTAAGCCTTTGGGAACTCTATAATGATCCTTCATTTGCTTCAGCTTTGAAGTCGACTAAAATATGCCAGAAGGAATTTGGATAAGACTACAGAGTTTTGGAAGACAGTCTAAACCAAACTGGAACTGGGCCAGCGGCATGTCTGGCATGCGAAAGACTTATGACCAGAAGAATATCATCCCCACAGTCAAGCATGGAGGTGGGTCACTGATGACGTCAGGCTGTTTTTCTGTGGCAGGAACTGGCAATATTGATGGTGTACCTGGCATTGTGGATTCCCAGAAATACCAGGCCATTTTAAAGAGGAACGTGATGCCTTTTGTTGACAAATTAAACCTTGGTGATCATTGGACTTTCCAGCAAGACTATGATCCCAAGCACACCTCCAAGTCAACCAAAGCTTGGTTTAGTAAAAGATCCAGGAACGTCCAAGAATGGCCTTCTCAGTCACCAGATTAAAATCCAATTGAAAATCTTTGGTGGGATTTAAGAAGGCAGTTGCAGCACGAAAGCCATCAAACATCACTGAGCAAAAGGCAAAAGATTTCGATCGAGAGGTGTAAGAAAACTTACCGAAAACATTTGTTAGAAATTATAAAAGCTAAAGGATGCTCCACAACGTCCTGAAACTGAGTTGAATAATACAGCACATGCATGTGTTAAAAGTTAAATGTTTAATTTGAACTTCAAAGTTAAATAAATTTCTGTTTTCAAAATAACTCACATGCATCAATAAATATTTTTTGTTGTTTGAGTTTTTTTGTCACTTATTGTCATTGTCGTTCATCGACATCACTATAATGTATTTTGAGGAGAGGGGGTTGAATATTTCTGATTGCAACTGTGTGTATATATATATATATATATATATATATATATATATATATATATAAATAAATAAATAAAACCGTCATTTATATAGCGCTTTTAACAATTCAGACTGTTTCAAAGCAGCTTTACAGTGATAATAGGGAATTAATTTAATTAATCACACACAACTGCAACATACAAGATTATCTTTGGCTTGGGAAGGACCTTTTCAGAGAGAATGTTTAACAACCTGAGGAAGAGATCATTTTCTAGTAACTTCGATGAGCCCACCAGTAACAGCAACAAGACTGCTGGTGAGCTACTACCATGAAGATCTGGAGAAGGTTGTGGAGGAACACCTGAGGTGTACAATGTGGATCCCGGTCTGGCCACTTACAAGCAGGGAGAAATGTGGTGGAGTGGTGATGAAAACAGGGAGGTATCCAGCCCTCAACCAAGTGGTGAAAGCAGCACTCTCAATTGTCCAAGGTCCTGTAGTGGAGTCATCATTGAGCCTGATGTACAGTATAATCGACACCAGTCGATCAAACATGAACATGTCAACCTTCAATGTTCAGCCTGCGCTTCTCGTCCGGTGTGACGGACTTCTTCCCCCCTTCAGACCCCCGAGGGTTAAGGTGAAGCTGCTTTGAAACTATTTCTGTTGTATAAAGTACTATATAAATAAAGGTGACTTGACTTGTTACTGCACTGGTGTGCAGGAAAATAAAGCTATCAAAAGATATAACTGGCTGTCATGTCGTCGTTCTGTCCACATGAGGCGACCGGCTCAAATAAAATTAAAATAAAACCACTTTAATTAGGACACTTCAAAAATATCATTTATTTCTGTAGAGCAAGTCATTTCACTGAGGATCAAATGACTGAGTTCACCTTTGAGAATGAAACTAACCTGTTTGTTCCTCAGTATCATCATGTTGGACTCTGAATGTTTCTCCAATCTTCACGTCTTCACTCTCCTCTTTAATAAACGCCATCTTTATAATAGTGTGTCACGTGGATCTCAGTCGCTTCACCAGGAGTTTTTCTGTGTGTTTGGACACTCTGTCCTGTTTAAGAGGAGAATAGTTAACAGAAAGAAAAACACTCAAAACTAAATCTCTGAGTGTGTGTCAATCAGATCTACTGCCATCATTTCTTGATGACGTAAGGAACCGATTAATCGGTTTTTGAAACGAACTGTCCAAAAGAACCGTTTCGCGGAAATGAATCAGATTTGACATTTCTACTCAAAACTAGCACTACAAATTAAAGGAACAGAGAATATACAAGCAATTCATATTTAGGCATTTATAATTCACATGTATGTATTGATTTGTTTACTATATTTAATGGATTACACTGTCATTAAAACATTGTCAGTTGATTTGTATGTAACCCTTCCTTATCCTGCTCATAAGAGGATGGGCCCTAGGTTCGTTTCAGATATTCTCTCGTATGTGTGTGATATTCTGGATTAAATATATGGGTCACTAAAATGCCTTAAACTTAAAACTTGGACTAAGACAAGTACCTAAATTATGGTAAGTAACTGAATAAATGGCACATTCTACTCAAACTCACAACAGAAACCTTAGTGTGAAAATAACAAGTTCTCACTTTAATTAAATAAAATAATTGTAAATAAAAACAGGATAAACTAAATGAAATGTCTGTGCCCTTTGGTTAGAATGCAAACACCAGTATACAATGACAGTTCAACAAACAGTGTTTTCTTCGGAAATAAAATATTTCACACAATGTTTCACTTTTATAAAAATAATAAAAGCCGGCACACCTTATTAGAAAATCAAACGCTGCAGGCCTGAGTCGTGGCTCGGGACCGTTGGAACGCAAAAATTACAGGTCCGTTCTCTCAACAGAGTTAAAACAAAAAGAAGCAGAGAGATACCTTTTCCAAGCACAATGTTCCAGTCAGTTCACCTCAGTCCAGATGAGAATGGAAGCGCACACAGGTGTCCACACCGATATCCACACGATCTCTGATGATCATCCAACGTTGCCAGAGGAACTCTGAGCATCCCTGGTAGCTCAGAGGGCTATCTGGTTCGCGTCCTCTCGTTTCCTGGTCGGGAACTGACGAACAGCTAATAAACTTCGTGCTGAAATTAACTGTCGCTCACAACTATCACTTGTCACTTACAAGATTATCAGGCTGACCATCAAAAGTACAAGCTATCAGAAGTTCAGCATAACAAGCTGTTCAATGCACAAAACGAACTGTTTAATTCACTTTCTCTCACATGCGTCTCTCCTTCCATCTCTCTCCCTTCCTGTGTCCGTCCCCCTCCCCTCACAGACGTCAGGTCACATGACAAAACAACCTGGTTTTAACAGAATTATTCTTCCTCTAAAAGAAAATAATGTTTTCTCTTTTTTTTTGTTTTTACATTATGAAATAAACTAACGTTCTCTTTTAACAACACAATTTAACATGAATTCAACCATTTTTTAAACACAATGAAAACATCTGATTTTTAACCACATCTTAACATTATATTCTTTTAACATGTTTTTAATAAGCCATGAACTATTTATTTAAATGTGTTTTAACATTTCAGCTGGGTTACATGTAGAAGTTGTCATTCCACATGTGTGTTGTTGTTCTTGTTGCATTTACATGCTGTGAATCAAGTGCTTCCAAACTCTACATTATTTGATTCAACTGAATCTCAATTGGTTTTGAAAATCTCTTTCTCTATCATAACTTGCCTGAGAGCAAACAGCGTGTTTATGATGACCTAATTCACAATATAGGGAGCTTAGGAACCTTTACTGTTACTCATTTGTGAATGTGCTTCACTGAAAACGGTTCGTTAATTTTATTAGATACATTATAATTTTACATTAAAAATAATTCATTTCAAAGTTCTCTATATAATTGTACTGACGGGTTGTATTGATTTAAACACTTTAGATGATTAAAAGCACAAACCTTTCTTCAGCAGAATCACAGATGCAGGAGTGGGCGCAGCCTAATGACATCATGTCGCCCCACCAAAATAAAAGTCCTGTTAACATTAAATAGAAATTCACATACAGAAAACACATTCAAATGATAAGATAAAGGATTTATTCAAAGAATAAATTGCTGATTTGTGATATTCTCAATCATAAATAAAGTCAAGTATCTTGATCGTCATATTATAAATAGTAGGGTAGGAAGGGGGGGTTCACCTGCACCCGAAAGGTATATTTTTTTAACCTAGTTTTTGGTAATCCTTAAGGTGTCTAGTAAAGGAATTTTGATGTTCCCCACGCAAATTATTGTCCCATATGTGATTTTTTATGTCATCTTTTGTGTCCGTGCTTGATTTTCGGCTGTGAAAAATGAAAACAATACATCCTACAGACACGATTCACCCCATTTTCTCTTCGTCTTTGCATGAGGAATTGATATATATGGTCCCTATGGACCCTATTGATATATGTTTTCTAACTTTTGTATTTTTATAGTCTTTATGATGTCTAATAAGTAAATGTTGATGATCCCTACTTGAAATATTGTCACATGTTGGTCCAAATGAACATCTCCCATAATGAGGAGTTACTATTCAAACCGTTATATTGGTATTATATTTATTGAAACAAAACAGAAAATCACTCATATAGTCAAATATGTGTATATATAGGTTATAACAAATCCCCATTAGAATAAACTGAAATAGAAAAAAGTGATTCTAATCAAAGGCCAAAAGGTCAAGGGCAATGATGTCTATTCATCATACAGCAGGTCTTCATAATCGACCTCTTGCTCCTCGTCTTCTTCACCATCTCCATCCATCTCCTCGACTGTTTCCTCCAGCAAGTCAGTGAGTGAAGTGGGGAGGATAGGTCCACAAGACCACACTGGTTCCAGGGTACCCTCTTCAGTTTTTTCCCAGCCTTGGCCAGGATCTGTCACGGAATGGATAATTGAAGCAAGGACTCAAGTGCAGAAAAATATGTTTATTAAGTAAATAAAACAAAAACCAAAACTACAAACAAAACTCCCTGTGGGGGGGAAACGAGACAGGTCTCAGGTGGGAACAGGAACACAAGGGAACATGGACAACGAACCAGCACAGGACTGCAAACACAGGGAGACTAAATAGGAAGCAAACAAAGAGGGTAACGAACAAGGCAGGTTGGGCAAATTAATCAATAATCAGGTAACAAAATGTGAGGGGCCAGACAATTGACAGGAGAGCACATGGCACAAGGAATACAAGACAAGCCATGTGCTCACAACAAACCAGACTAGACACAAACGCATGACAAACAGGGAATGTCAGAGCTCGGTCACCAAACCAGATACAAAACAAACAGAGGTGACAGAACCCTGACATAACCCCCCCTCAAAGGGGACGCCACCTGGTGTTCCCAATGAGAGACATCAAAAACAAGACAGGAACGAGACATAAAACCAAACAACAACAACAAACCAGACAGACAGATCAAAACACAAAGACAGGGAGGGGAGGGAGGGAAACCAGCCCGGTCAGTACCTGCCTTACGGGTCAGAAAGTCTTAGGTGACCCGGGAGGGACGGGAGGGCTGAGCCAGGGCGGAGCAGACCAGTTATCAGGTGGCCAGCCCAGCAAACACAGAACGTTGGCGCAACGTAGCCAACCTTCTAACAACGTTTTAACAACATGGCCAAAAGGTTGCTATAGCTACGTTGTGTAGTGAAGGTTGTTACAGCGTTGTCACAATGTTGACATTGAACCACCGTTCAGGGCCATTGCTTAAGGTTGTGCCGAGGGTGTCTGGACAACCACTGGACTACATAATGTACTCGTCACTGTCCTGAAGCGGGAAAATCAGCCTTTTAAATTCCAACCACCTGTTGTTGGGCTCATTGTGTTCTCATTCATCATCGAGCAAGGATACGTGACGTGAGTATTGCGTTTAGACCTATCAACTACAACTTTAATTTCTAATTTGATTAATGTTGCATCGCTCGCACGGTTTAGTTTTTCGTTTGATCTTTCCGCTATTTAGTCTCATTCGTTTATGCTCCTCTGGATTTGTTTCCCCGGTGACACCTGCTTTCGGCTACTGTCTGCCATACAGACCCGGTTTTGTTCATTAAATGTTCTGATCTGCCTTTGCTTTTTATGTTTTATTTATCATACTTAAAATAGCCTAAAATTGTATATTCATTTATTTTTATTTTTTTTATTTTTTTCCCCACAAATGTAGCCTATGACTTTTGGAAGTGCAATTTGATTATATGCAGTTTTAATAAAGTTGCAGACTGATCTCATGAAATGGCGTATGTATGACACGCCAATTCGATTTCCATTTTTGGCGTGCTATCAACACGCATAATCGCTTTTTAGCGTGTTTATCAACGCCGTTGACTTAACGTTACATTACTGTATAAATATGACCTACCCCAACTCCGTCCCTAAACCTACCCGTCACTGGGGTTAATAGCATGTATAGATTATAAATGTAAGATCCCTTAACTGTACTCCCACACCTAAACATACCCATTTTATGGACAATATTAAAATGATAAAACGTAATGGACAGGTATGTAGGAAAATGGCATTTTTATGAACAATATGGCATTAAAACATAGTTTGAGCCACGAATCCTACCCCTAAACCTAACCATAACCATTTTTAAAAACTAACTAGGCAACAATTATAAAGAAAAACAACAGACAGACGAGTATAATCAAAATAATTTAATATAACCTTACAACACAACATCGATTCACAAAATACACCAATTTTATTAGCTTGATGTAATCCAAACCTTCAGAATCCATTATTTGCAAGAAAAAGATCCAAACTCAGCCCTTTTATCCAGTAATCGTCATCTTGACCGTAAATGTCAAACCCCGCGCTTGTTATGAATTCAAATTCAAAAATTGCGCCCTCAAGAAGTGTTATGACAGGTTACTATGGTTACGGCAGTAATATCAAACGCTCATTGGCTCTCGCCTCGCCTGCTTCGTCACAGATTGCGTCATGCACATTTGAAATGAAATGAAGCGCGCACTGCCGCAGCCGCGCAGCCCTCAGAGCAGCGAACCGAACCGAAGACGGATTAACATTTTCATGGATTTGAATTAATAACTTAAATTCTGCTTTGTTACCTCATATACAAAACCTCTGCTTTGTTACCTCATATACAAAACCACTGCCAGAGAGGACTGCGACACATCGTCACGTGAACAACTTTTGGCACCGATTTTGACATTTTCTCATTAAATAAATTATTGTGATTATACTTGTCTGTCAGTTGTTTTTCTTTATAATTGTAGCCTACGTAGTTTTAAGAAATGGTTATGATTAGATTTTGTTTATTGGCGTAGACATACACGCGGAAGATGACGGTTCGTTTCGGCGTGGACATACACGCGGATAGCTCAAAATGCGTATAAATAACACGCCACTTTTGACTTGAAAGTGGCGTGTATGTTTACGCAAAGTCATGATGCCATGTTGAAAGTTGAATTAACAAAACCTTCTGTCATTTTTACTCTTCAAAGTGTTGGCTACACTTGCAGGTGTTGATAGCCCCATTAAATAATAATATAGATAAACAATATAAACGATAAAGTATATAATTATCTAACAAAATGCACCATATAAAAATATTGTCAGAACGTTGTCTCTCAGTTGCTGAATGTCGCGTAACAACGTTGCTACAGCCCTGTCACGTCTTACATTTCTACGTTGTTACAATGTTGCGAGCACGTAGACAGCGACGTTGCCATAGCAGAAATGCAACGTGCCAGAGACGTTGCCACAACGTAAATGTGTTTGCTGGGAGGGTGGATCAGACAGTCCATCGGACGGCCAGGGTGGATCAGACAGTCCATCGGACGGCCAGGGTGGATCAGAAAGTCCATCGAGCGACTGCCACTGCTGTTCCACATTTCTCCAGCCGTGATCCAGATGCTTTGCTGCCCCACACCTCAAGTAGCAGTTTACAGAGTTGTGTCTTGTTCTCATCATTTGCCAGGAAGAGTTTGAAAACACTCAGCTTCCTTGTTAGCATCACGGCTGGAGAAATGTGGAACAGCAGTGGTAGTCGTTGAAGGCAAAGCATATCAGTTGGAGTCATCGGGCGGCAATGTGAGTATTTTGACAGTCTTTCTCACTATTCTCCTTTATTAGAAACTTTTGGAAAATATTTAGCCAAGCCCAGTTATACATGAAAAAAACTGATAAAATGTTGTCTTACTATATACTATCACACCTTACTCAATAACTTGTTTCAGGTGACCACATGTGAGATACCTCAGCTGGAGTCAACCCAGGAAGAGACTGAGACCCGGGTTGTTCTGTACCTGCTGTATGCCGCTCAACTGGGGCACAAGGTGGCTGTGGTGAGGACTCAGACACAGACATTTTCTTCATCCTCCTAAACCACGCCCAATCCATCCCGCTGACCATCTACGTCGACGTTGGGACCGGAAAGCACAAGTGGATCCTAAATGTCAGCGAACTGGCAGAATGTAAGGGGGCAGACTACTGCACAACAATACTCGGCCTATACGTCTTCACAGGAGAAGACGTTACAAGTACCTTTAGAGGTAAAGGGAAGGTTGGGCCTCTGAAAAAGCTGCAGAGCAATCCAAAGTACCATGCAGCCTTCAAGTGAGTATTTTTAGTCCGATATTCTGTAGCATGTAATGGTTATTAATGCTTAACATGGGTATTGACAGATTGTGACTTTGCAATACTATAATTATTTATGTCCTCAGAAAACTTGGTGATCAATGGTCTATGGAGCCAGATGTGGTGGAGGACAGAGGCATTTACATGTGTAATGTATGGCCAGGCCCGCGAACAATCTGTGAACAACGTGCGCAGCATCATGCTGAAAAAAATGACTGGAAAGGATGAGACGCTTACCACCAGATCCAAGGTGGATTTGTCCCGGCTCCCGCCCTGCGGAGACAACCTGGTCCCACACAACAACCGTGTCAACCACTGTCTGGCCATCTACAAGAGAGCAGCCACACCGATATTCTGGTGTCCCAAGCCCCATGATCCTGGCCAAGGCTGGGAAAAACTGAAGAGGGTACCCTGGAACCAGTGTGGTCTTGTGGACCTATCCTCCCCACTTTACTCACTGACTTGCTGGAGGAAACAGTCGAGGAGATGGATGGAGATGGTGAAGAAGACGAGGAGCAAGAGGTCGATTATGAAGACCTGCTGTATGATGAATAGACATCATTGCCCTTAAAGGTGGGGTATGTGATTTGCAAAACGGCCGGCAGATTTTGAAAATACACAACTCAAATGGTCCTACCTTCTTTCCTTTGACTCCACCCATTCAAAGAACATGGACATGGATGGGGGGAGGGGGTATGGTGCGACCGTTTGATTGACGAACTTACTGTCCAATGATTCTAGGTGGTCTTGGAAATGATTGGCTGGAGTTTTTCGAGTCCTGCCCGTTCCACAGATGATTAAATTGCTTAATTTTTATTTCAGTGCTTCTAACTCAGTGGCTGTAAGTGGGTTAGGAATAGGATTTTAAGTAATTTTGAAAAAATGGCCAAAAAAGAGAATTACATACCCCACCTTTAACCTTTTGACCTTTGATTAGAATCACTTTTTTCTATTTCAGTTTATTCTAATGGGGATTTGTTATACCCTATATATACACATATTTGACTATATGAGTGATTTTCTGTTGTTTCAATAAATATAATACCAAAATAGTAACTCATTATTATGGGAGATGTTCATTTGGACCAACATGTGACAATATTTCAAGTAGGGATCATCAACATTTGCTTATTAGACATCATAAAGACTATAAAAATACAAAAGTTAGAAAACATATATCAATAGGGGAGGAGATCCAGTGATCCAATGTCACAGATTTTTTTCTTTTTTTTTTTTTGCGTTTATTTGAGTTTTAATGCACCATACATAATCTAATCATGACAATCCTCATATCTCTCAATTCCTCATGCAAAGACGAAGAGAAAATGGGGTGGATTGTGTCTGTAGGATGTATTGTTCAAATTCTATGTAGATTTAAAGTTTTCATTTTTCACAGCCGAAAATCAAGCACGGACACAAAACATGGTACAAAAAAAATCCCATATGGGACAATAATTTGCGTGGGGAACATCAAAATTCCTTTACTAGACACCTTAAGGATTACAAAAAACTAGGTTAAAAAAAATACCTTGAACTTCCTGGTAAATTCAGGAGAAACTTACTGTCGCAAGTAAACAAAATTGAATAAAATAAACATCTTTATGTATATATGCAACGTTTTCTTTATAGGAGGTTGAAAGAACACATATTGAAGGAGTAAACTAGCCCAAAATCTCAAAACTGACACTGCATGAAAAATCTATTTTTTTTGCCTGCGTGTCTCGCCTTAACTGTGAAACTCTTTCAGTGTCCACACTGATGACGTATAAAACCCTTGTGAGAATCCTCATGTTGGTTTCTTTACATGTTAATCATTTTCAAAACATATGAAAGGCTTTTCTCCTGTGTGTTTTCTCATGTGAGTCTTAAGATTTCCTTTTTGTGAGAAGCTCAACCCACACAGTTTGCAGGTGAAAGGCTTCTCTCCAGTGTGAAGTTTCATGTGAACGAAGAGGCTAGTGTTATAAGTAAAGCTCTTTCCACACTGTTGACATGTGAACGGCTTCTCTCCAGTGTGACTGTTCATGTGACACTTAAGGTTTTGTTCTGTTGTGAACCTCTTTCTACACTTGCCACATTTGTAAGGCTTCTCTCCAGTGTGGATTCTCATGTGGCATGTAAGGCTTTGTTTTAGCGTGAAACTCTTTCCACACTGTTGGCAGGTGAAAGGCTTTTCTCTAGTATGAACTCTCATGTGTTTTTCAAGGTTTCCTTTTTGATAGAAACTCTTGCCACACTGTTGGCATGCGTAAGGCTTCACTCCAGTGTGAAGTCTCATGTGAATGCTGAGGCTACTGATATGAGCGAAACTCTTTCCACACTGATGACATGTGAACGGTTTCTCTCCAGTGTGACTTTTCATGTGACCCCTAAGGTTTAGTTCTGTTGTGAAGCTCTTTCCACACTGTTGGCAGATGAAAGGCTTTTCTCCTGTGTGAATTTTCATGTGAGTCTTAAGAGTTCCTTTTTGTGTGAAGCTCTTCCCACACTGTTGGCATGCGTAAGGCTTCTCTCCAGTGTGAACTCTCATGTGAACGCAGAGGTTACTGATATGAGCAAAACTCTTTCCACACTGTTGACATGTGAACGGTTTCTCTCCAGTGTGACTGTTCATGTGACCCCTAAAGTTTAGTTCTACTGTGAAGCTCTTTCCACACTGATCACATGTGAACAGGTTCTCTCCGGTGTGGATTCTCATGTGGTAATCAAGAGTTTTTTTATGTTTAAAACTTTTTCCACACTGACGGCACGTGAAAAGCTTCTCTCCAGTCATTAAATCATGATGTTTCTCAAATTGATTTTCCTCTTCAATTTCATTCAGTTGTTGACTCTCCTCTTTGAGCGCCATCTTGTCTAAAATGAAAAGCAAAACAAAAAACAATTTAACTCCCTTCTAATGGCACAAAGCAACAGAAATCAAAACCACAATAAAGCACCAAGATAAAAACCAACAACTTGTGTGCTAGATCCGATATAAGCTACTGAAAGAGTAATCTCAGAATCTCTTCTCAATATTAACTCTTCACTTTCATTAGAACATAAAAAAGCTGTAGTCCATGAAAGCTGGAAGTTATCAAACCCCTTATTCACTTGACTCAGAATAATTGGTTTATTATAGATCAATCCCAAAATGTTAGAATAAAATATTGTCCACTCAACTATGCTCAGTTTTGCAATATTTCAGTCAGAATTTAAGCCCCACCGTAGCACAGAAACTAAAGATACTAAAGTTAATTAGATCTTTTGACAACAGAGACCACAACGTTCTCTGATAGATTGATAATTATGTTGGCACGTGGACAAGAATTAACATGGTTTAGGTCCAATCTGTCAGATTTCTACTACTTGTATATTAAAAGATGTCTCATCAAACACAAGTATGGTGTGCCACAAGGCTCAGTATTAGGTCCTCTGCTTTTCTCATTGTTTATGCTTCCCCTAAGGGACATTGTCATTCACTGTTATGACAACAATACTTTTACAATAATACTCTTACGTTTTACACTGCTAACTTAAGAGTAGTGAAGTTTTGTCCGGTTATATTAATGAAAATGATATAAATGATGGGATGACTAAGGTGTTAGATCTTAGCAAATGTACTGTTATCTGGGTGTCTAGAGATATAAACAAGTTAAATGTAAGACTTTTTAAGACCTTTTTAATACCACCTTAAATGACATTTAAGACCAAACCTGCAATGGAAACCATATAATCAAAAATGTTCATTTTACTCAAGAAACTGCAAAAATGTTTCCATACAGTTGCAATCAGAAATATTAAACCCCCTAAAGATCTTAAGGATTTATCAATTAAAGTTTTTTCAAAGAGCAAGATTCTGCATTGGATGGCTTCTTGATGAGTTGAGTGATAAATTAAATCAGCACAGAAAATGCGTAATGTAGTATTTGTGTGAAACAGGATATCTTGCTAAGATAGCCAAGTCACAATTATTCAACCCATATATAATAATATTGTTGTTTAAAGTTTTCTGAAAGTTTTTATGGCCTAAAGTGGAGCTGAAACATAATTAAGCCTTTGGGAACTCTATAATGATCCTTCATTTGCTTCAGCTGTGAAGTCGGCTAAAATATGCCAGGAGGAATTTGGATTAGACTACAGAGTTTTGGGAGACAGTTCTATGGACTGACCAAACCAAACTGGAACTGTTTGGACCAGTGGTATGTCTGGCATGCGAAAGGCCAGGCTTATGACCAGAGGACTATCATCCCCACGGTCAAGCATGGAGGTGGGTCACTGATGACGTCGGGCTGTTTTTCTGCGGCAGGAACTGGCAATATTGATCGTATAGTTAGCATCATGGATTCCCAGAAATACCAGACCATTTTAAAGAGGAACGTGATGCCTTCTGTTGACAAATTAAACCTGGGTGATCATTGGACTTTCCAGCAAGACAATGATCCCAAGCACACCTCCAAGTCAACCAAAGCTTGGTTTAGTAAAAGATCCAGGAACTTCCAAGAATCGCCTTCTCAGTCACCAGAGAAGCTCGGTCACTCCACATCGAGAGGGGCCAGCTGAGGGGGCACGGGCATCTGTTCCGGATGCCTCCTGGACGCCTTACCGGGAAGGTGTTCTGGGCGCGTCCCACCAGGAGGAGGACCCGGGGAAGACCTAGGACACGCTGGAGGAACTATGTCTGCCAGTGTCCCCCCGGAAGAGCTGGAGGAAGTGTCTAGACCAGGGTTCACCAATCTCGGTCCTGGAGGGCCGCTGTCCGGCAGAGTTTAGCTCCAACCAGCTCCAACACACCTGTTTGAAAGTTTCTAGTATGCCTAGTGAGACCTTGATTAGCTGGTTCAGGTGTGTTTAATTGGGGTTGGAGCTAAACTCTGCAGGACAGCGGCCCTCCATGATCGAGATTGGTGGACCCTGGTCTAGGGAGAGGGGAGTCTGGGCATCTCTGCTTAGACTGCTGCCCCCGGGACCCGGCTCCGGATAAGCGGAAATATGGTATGGTATGATATATAAAACCTTCATTTATATAGCGCTTTTAACAATACAGACTGTTTCAAAGCAGCTTTACAGTGATAATAGGTAATTCATTTAATTAAATCACACACAACTGCAACATACAAGATAATCTTTGGCATGGGAAGGACCTTTTCAGAGAGAATGTTTAACAACCTGAGGAAGAGATCATTTTCTAGTAACTTCGATGAGCCCACCAGTAACAGCAACAAGACTGCTGGTGAGCTACTACCATGAAGATCTGGAGAAGGGTGGTGTGGAGGAACACCTGAGGTCTACTGAGGTGATGCACATCCATCAAGTACAATGTGGATCCCGGTCTGGCCACTTACAAGCAGGGAGAAATGTGGTGGAGTGGTGATGGAAACAGGGAGGTATCCAGCCCTCAACCAAGTGTTGAAAGCAGCACTCTCAATCGTCCAAGGTCCTGTAGTGGAGTCATCATTGAGCTTGATATACAGTATAATCGACACCAGACGAACAAACATGTCAACCTTCAATGATCAGCCTGCGCTTCTCGTCCGGTGTGACGGACTTCTTCCCCCCTTCAGACCCCCGAGGGTTAAGGTGAAGCTGCTTTGAAACTATTTCTGTTGTATAAAGTACTATATAAATAAAGGTGACTTGACTTGTTACTGTACTGGTGTTCAGGACAATAAAGTTTTCAAAAGTTATAACTGGCTGTCATGTCGTTCTTCTGTCCACATGAGGCAACCAGCTCCATGTCAAATAAAACCACTTTAATTAGGACACTCTTCAAAAATATAATTTATTTCTGTAGAGCAAGACATTTCAATAAGGATCAAATGACTGAGTTCAACTTTGAGAATGAAACTAACCTGTCTGTGTCTCAGTATCGTCATGTTGGACTCTGAATGTTTCTCCAATCTTCACATCTTCACTCTCCTCTTTAATAAACGCCATCTTTATAATAGTGTGTCACGTGGATCTCAGTCGCTTCACCAGGAGTTTTTCTGTGTGTTTGGACACTCTGTCCTGTTTAAGAGGAGAATAGTTAACAGAAAGAAAAACACTCAAAACTAAATCTCTGAGAGCGTCTCAATCAGATCTACTGCCATCATTTCTTGATGACGCAAGGAACCGATTAATCGGTTTTTGAAACGAACTGTCCAAAAGAACCGTTTCGCGGAAATGAATCAGATTTGACATTTCTACTCAAAACTAGCACTACAAATTAAAGGAACAGAGAATATACAAGCAATTCATATTTAGGCATTTATAATTCACATGTATGTATTGATTTGCGTACTATATTTAATGGATTACACCGTCATTAAAACATTGTCAGTTGATTTGAAGAAGTTGTCATTGTACATGTGTGTTGTTGTTCTTGTTGCATTTACATGCTGTGAATCAAGTGCTTCCAAACTCTACATTATTTGATTCAACTGAATCTCAATTGGTTTCGAAAATCTCTTTATCTATCATAACTTGCCTGAGAGCAAACAGCGTGTTTATGATGACCTAATTCACAATATAGGGAGCTTAGGAACCTTTACTGTTACTCATTTGTGGATGTGCTTCACTGAAAACGCAGGGTTCTCAAGTTTTATCAAAATCTTGGAGTGAGATCACATGCGGTTGGGGGAGGAGCCCTAGTGGAGCCCCGCCCCCACCTGTCCCCGCCCCCCAATTTTACCCATTGTTCATAATTAACCAGCACAAATTGAAATTATAACAATTGGTAAATCTGATAAATGACAGAGCAATTAATCACATCAAATATACTCTTTAATGTTATATTTCAAAATTACAATTAAGTTACAAAAATTACAAAAACATAACAAATTACTCCAAACAGTTTGGAAAAACAAATATTTTTGCATTTTGAATGTCTAGTCGAAATGGTATAATGATTTATTGTGTGGTGGGACATTGAGAACAAATGACATATTAGAGTATTATTAAGGTATGTGTGTTTGTGTGTGTGTGTGTGTGTGTGTGTGTGTGTGTGTGTGTGTGTGTGTGTGTGTGTGTGTGTACACAAGAGTACACACTCCAGCTTATGAAATGTGTTTTGTGTTGCAAGTGTTTGAAAAATACAAATGCAATGGCAATCAATGATTAATGTAACGTTATGTTTTGACAGGATATAAAATATTACCCAGAGCACTCTGCTTTAATACGTATGTAGCCTTAATGTAACTAGAAATACTATTAATACAGTATAATATATAATATAATTTAAAATAAAATAATACATTTAAATTTATTTAAAATAAAATGAAGAAATACATCTTCATTCCTTCCCATAACGTTACCCACTAACATTTCCCTTAGTTTCAGATAATGTAAGGTAGCCAAACTGAGCCAAAGCTTCTGGCCTGGTTGCAAAGTAGTTGTAGAGTTTTTGACTGCATCAATAATAATGTATACGATGAGCTATATATTAAATGTTCTAGCCTTAAAATGTTAGACGAGCTTTCTTCCAACTTACCTTCTCCATCATCACGACGTGTGTTCGCGCGATGTTGTTGGTTACCTAGTAACGAACGTACGGTGGCCGAGAATGTTCCGTCAACTTCCGTGTGTTCGCGCATCTATGTTGCCTATTAACGAACGCAATCTGGCCGAGATACGTGCTCGCGGCAGGAAACGTCACTTTGTGTGCCTGCGCCTCGTATACAACGTTATATATAAAGCTTGCAGGACAACTTGGTTGGCATTGCCTTTTTGGCGTGAGAAATACACGGTGTGGCGTGTGAGCGTGTGAACTGGTTGAATTGCGTGTGTCTCACGGCCAATGCGTGAGACTTGAGAACCCTGAAAACGGTTCATTATTTTTATTAGATATATTATAATATTACATTAAAAATAATTAATTTCAAAGTTCTCTATATAATTGTACTGACGGGTTGTATTGATTTAAACACTTTAGATGATTAAAAGCACAAACCTTTCTTCAGCAGAATCACAGATGCAGGGGCGGCGCAGCCTTATGACATCATGTCGCCCCACCAAAATAAAAGTCCTGTTAACATTAAATAGAAATTCACATACAGAAAACACATTCAAATGATAAGATAAAGGATTCATTCAAAGAATAAATTGCTGATTTGTGATATTCTCAATCATGAATAAAGTCAAGTATCTTGATATTATACATCTTCATATTATAAAGGATTGGGAAAAAGTTTGTATTTGAAAACTAGGTTTTTGGTTGCAGAGTGCTCAACTAATTAATTCCTTATAATATAAATATCCACCCGCTCACGGTTAAAATTCACTCAGTGTTCACCCGCTACCCACCGACCCCCCGTGCCGACGCCGCTGAATTTAGATCTCCTTTCCAGAGTCTCACATTAAAATTTCCCCTAAAGAAAGAGTGACTGAGGATAACAAGTATACAATAATTGTAGAGTTGGGGTACTCGAACTCGGACTCGACTTGGACTTTTTGTTACATTGATTTAGCCTACACTTTAGTCATAAGTTTACATACACCTTGCAGAATCTCCAAAATGTAATATTTATTTATTTTTTAATGAGGATGATCATAAAAACATTGTTTCTATTTATTACTGCCCTGAAAAATCTTTTTCACATAATGGATGTTTAATAGCCTAGTCCACAAGAAAAAATGCAAACACAAAATACAAGACAAATTACATAGGCTTGATTTTAATATTGTGTTTCATTACCTGAATGGTCCACAAGGTTTTTTTGTTTGTTTGTTTTTTAATGGTTGTTCATGAGGAAAAATCCTCCAGCTCCTGCACATTCTTTGCTTTTCCAGCATCTTCTGCATATTTGACTCCTTACTAGCTGTGACTATGATTGTGAGATCCATCTTGTCACACTGAAGACAACTGATGGACTCATACACAACTATTACAAAACCTGCAAACATTTAGTGATGCTCAAGAAGGAAGCAACCATTAGGAGCCAGGGGGTGTACATTTTTGAACTGGATCATTGGTGTAAATTATGGAAGCTTGTTTCCGCCACAAAATAATAATAAAAAAAGATAATTGCGACTTTTTATCTCACAATTGCGAGTTTACATCTCGCAATTCTGACTTTCTTTCTCAGAATTGCGAGATATAAAGTCAGAATTGCGTGAAATAAAGTCGCAATTGCATGTTTTAAAGTTACACTTGCGTGTTATAAAGTCAGAATTCTGAGATATAAAGTCAGAATTCTGAGATATAAAGTCAGAATTGCGTGATATAAAGTCGCAATTGCGAGAAAAAAAGTCAGAATTCTGACTTTATAAGACGCAATTGCGACTTTATATCTCGCAATTCTGACTTTATATCTCAGAATTCTGACTTTATTTCACGCAATTCTGACTTTATATCTCGCAATTCTGAGAAATAAAGTCAGAATTGCGAGATGTAAACTCGCAATTGTGAGATAAAAAGTCGCAATTATCTTTTAAAATGTTTTATTCAGTGGCGGAAACAAGCTTCCATAGTAAATTGCACTTATTTTATTTAAAAAATAATTAATTAATTTAGTCCTGCCATTTAGAGGCTAAATAAGATATTAGCATGTAAAACAATATAAGATAATCAAAATAAATAAAAATGGAAAAATCGTCATCTTGCTCAAAAGTTTACTCCTGGCTCTTAATGCATCGTGTTATATTCTTGAGCATTACCTTGCAGAATCTGAAAGATGTACGATAGGTAAACGTATGACTGTAACTATACATTGGAATCATTTTGTAAGGTTTAACATATTAATTTAAGAGCTCAGTGTTGAGACCTTTCACTGGAATTTGATTGACATGCGATCTGACCAATCATAATGCATATACCTGCCATTTTTTTCCGACAAACAAACCAAACCAGATAGTAGATTAAAGTCATTGGACTTGAACTTGAAAAATGCTGTGTATTGAATTCTTTTTGCAGTTCTGATGTTCATTCATGTTTAATTCGTGCTATAACTAGAAGATATTATCAGTTCATGTGCTGCTTGAGTTGAGGCCTATATTAAAGCACCACAAAACGGTGTGTATTGTTTTAATTTCATAAAAATTACAAAATTTGAAAGCTGAGACTTTATTTCATACCAGAAGTAGCCTTGTCTTGTCTGTTGGCGCATTGTCAGTGTCCTCTTTGCTCTGCAATATATATTTCACTGTGTGAGAACATGTGGAGTGAGAGCGGAATGGCTTGTCGGACATAGCGACAGTAAGAGGGGTGGGTCTCTGTGAAAGGTCAATTTAAAACTATTTAAATCTTTGTGGACTCGGCCGGACTCGACTCGGACTCGGATGTTAAGGACTCGGACTCAAGTGCGACTCGGCCCTCTTTGGACTCGGACTCGATTGTTAAGGACTTGGACTCGACTCGGACCCAACACTAAATAATTGTATTAATTAATCACCACTTGAATGTGGGTAAGTTTGAAAAACAACAACATTTTGAACAAAAAGCTTAAAAGAAATCTTGTCCAAGACTACATTCAGATTGATAATCAAAACAGATCACCCATAGGTCAACATTTCATTCGGTGACGTTCTGCAGTTTTAGATTTATATGCTGTTTAATAACTGATGAGCCCATTAAATTACATGTGTATAAGCAATGCTTCCTTTGATTGTTCCTGCTTTTCTTCTCCGCATGTGTAGACTTCCTAATTAAAGCATACACATACTTATTTTGGGTTTGAAAGTAGTATACTAATAGCACACTTGAATAACCTTGTTTTATAAAGGGTACTAAGATACAAAGAACACAGAAGGTCTCACATTTACATGACTTTTTTCATTTGTATTTCTAAGTGTGATGATTTTATTACACTGATCACCATTTAATTGTTTTTCTCTAGAGGGAATGTGCAGGTGATTGCTAAAATTTCTCCTTTTCAACTTCTTGTCACACTGAGAAAAATGGCTATTTCTTTCCAGAATGAGTTTGCAAATGCTGTGTGAGGTTTGAGTGAAATGAGAAACTCTTCTCACACTGAAGACACTTGTAAGGCTTCTCTCCAGTGTGAACTCTCATGTGAATCTTTAGGTTTCCTTTAATCGTGAAGCTCTTTCCACACTCATGGCAGGAGTACGGCTTTTCTCCAGTGTGAACTCTCATGTGAGTCTTAAAGTTTGCTCTATCTATGAAACTCTTTCCACAGTCTTGACATATAAAACAGTTCTCTCCTGAGTGATTCCTCATGTGAAGATCAAGGTGTAATTTATATCTATAACTTTTTTCACACTGATCACAAGCAAACGGCTTCTCTCCAGTGTGAATTCTCATGTGATTCTTGAGATGTGCTTTTAGTGAGAAATGATTCCCACACAGAGAGCAGGCGTAAGGCTTCTCTCCAGTGTGGATTTTCATGTGAGTCTTCAGATGACTGCTTTGTGAGAAGCTCTTCCCACACTGAGGGCATATGAACGGCTTCTCTCCACTGTGAACTCTCAAGTGGGTATTAAGGGTTTTTTTCTCTGTAAACCTCTTTCCACATTGAGGGCATACGAAAGGCTTCTCTCCAGTGTGAACTCTCAAGTGGGTAGTAAGGATTCTTCTCTGTGTAAACCTCTTTCCACACTGAGGGCATATGAACGGCTTCTCTCCAGGATGGACTTCCAAGTCTTGGCAGGTCAAAGGGCTCTCTTCAGTGTAAACACTCATCTGGACTTTAAGGTTTCTAAATTCATGAGTCATGAAATCATGATTTTTCTCTTCCATTTCATTCAGTTCTTGACTCTCCTCTTTCAGTCCCATCAGGTCTAGGGTGAACAGAAACAAAACCAAGTATTCACAACAGTTTAATGTCACAAAGACATGAAAACATTTAGACTTGTAAAACATCAAATCCAACATCATGTATGCTGAATCCTAAAACCACTCAACAACTGAAAATGGTGTAACCTGTAATCTCAGACCCTCTTATCAATATCGTAAATTTTTTTGCTTTCTTTAGGACACATCCCAAATACTTACAAGCTGGCAGTTATCAGACTTGTATTAGGCTAATAAAAACAGGCCCATTTATTTGTCATGAGTAATGCTTTACTTTAGCTTGATATTTATGTATATTCTATGGAGAAACTCCGCCCTTGTTTGTCCCTTTTCTTGAGGGAATTGGGACAATCATCTGTGGTTTGTATTCGGGACCTGCTGAGGTGAGTAGGACATCGAAATCATGGGGCTTGCAGATGGAGCTCGCAGACAAATTTTAGGAAGGTATGAATATCTCTCAATCTTCAGGGGCTGATGCGGGCGCTCCTGGAGGACGATGGCGAGTTATCTCTTGCATTGTCTGAGGTCTATGGAACTTCCCCCAAAACTAACATCTCAAGTGAAGCTAACACACTGGCAGAACCCGGAGTCCTGTCACCGGACATACTGAGACTGAGAAGAGTTTTACAACCCCAAAAGGAATTTGCAGAAGGCTGCGACGCTCACTTAAATTCTTGCTGAGAAGAAGAAATAAACCCTTTTAATCTTATATATTCTATATATAACCACTTGAGAAATGTGTAAACATGTATCTACTTTTCCCACCTACTTTTCTACTTTTTTTTTTCATGATTTTCCTTTTATGTGGTTTGGCCTATGTCTTCATTTTAAACTCTTTTGGGTTAATGTTTCAGACTTTGCATATTATGGTTAACCAAATCATATGTGTGGCATGTTTGGTCTCTATAAACTCCAATCTTTGTCCCCTATTTGTTAATTCACATTACATTTTGCTAACTTTGTGACGCATTAGTATTATAAGAATCTTGAAGATTCTTGTGTTAAACATCCAATCAAACTACATGTTCAAAGGCCTGCTTGAACAAAGGGTCGTAAATAAATTCCCTCCAAAGGAAAACACTTCTTATTGGCTCACACACATCTTCACGCTTTAAAAATCAATGATCACAAGATCAGCTCTCTTAGCCTCTAACTCTCTTATATATATATATATATATATATATATATATATATATATATATGGCCAAGGGCGCCGTAAAGGGGTGGAAGGTTAGGACGATTCTAAGGGCCCAGGCTGATTTAGGGCCCAGAAGAGCAGACCCCCTTTTTCTTTTCTTATTTATTTTCTCTTTTTTATACATACATTAAATGTGCTAGGGCCCCTCATGGGCCCCTCACTAAATGTGTATTTTGTCCGTTTTGACCATAGATTTAATATTTAAAAAACAAATAATGTATTTACTGTTTCAGTCACACCCCTCCCCCTTACAATGGTTCATTCCACCTGCTCTGTCCGAGCTACGATCGCTAGTGTAACGTCTCTTGCTTATTGCACTTGCTATGATGCTGATGCAGCGCAGGCAGTGACACACGCAGGCATGTCACATCAAAAGTTAGGGCATCAAAAAAGGAAAGGAAAGTGAAGACAGAGAACGCCGAAGTCGACAGTATGTCACACAGTTTTTCAAAAAGAAAGGTAGCTTGCCCTATTCCTGTATTCCAAAACTTTCAGAGTTACTTATTTTTGTTGCTACATGACCTGCTTTTATCTAGCTAGCTTAATAATTACTGAATTATGATTTACATCCAACAATAATAACATCTCTGGGTAGGCTATGTCTCTCAACACCATAGACTGTAAAAAATAGCTACACAGATTCAGCGGCTGCTGCACACCCACGTCCTCCTCCCCCCGTGCGAAATTCGCGTCCGATATTTTAGCTCGTTAAAAAATAAATACAACCTCACGTTATGTCAATCACACTTGCGCACTGCCTCCGAAAATTTCGTCCGTCAAAAAAAAAAAAAAAAAAAAAAAAATCGGATCGGGTTCGATTTTCTGCGTTTTTCGCATCCGTAACAAGGGTTTGAATGGTGTTTTGATAGTTTAGAGCCACAGAATGACGGATACGAAAAAACGCATGGGAAAATTTCGGATTCAGTGTGCAAGGACCTTCAGCTGAACAAGGTGAGCCTGAGCGCGAAACTTCACGAAGATTGAAGCCTCTCAACACGTCTTATCTACTGTGTTCGCCACATGATGATAACTTTACAAAACAAAAAGTAATCTATACGCTTCAAAAATCAGAAAATCAGTTTGCCGTGTATGTCGTGTGTTCTGTGAAGTGACAGTGCTGCTGCTACGATCGATTATGTCAAACTTGACGTTCTTAATACGAATAAAATGCCCCAGAAAAAAAATAATATAAAAAACTGAATAAAACATGTGTCTGTAGTAACCATTGGCTATAAGGAGTTTACAAAATAGATATTTTAATATTTTATATTATGAAAACTAAATAGGCCAATAGAAATAATATGGTTATTACGTGTGTTTGACTTATACAAATATTTTCTTTCTTGTTTTTGTAGGCTTTGTACTCATCTTTAGACATTTTAACTACGCAATGTGCTAAGTATCTTTTTTTAAAGTATACAGGGCATGTTTATTGGGTTAAATTTTATCTGTAAAAAATGTAGGGGGCCCAGAAATTTTGGTTTCCATAGGGCCCAGAATTTCTGGCGGCACCCCTGTATATGGCTGTGGCTATGTAACTACGGCTGTGTTGCAGGCCTACCATTTGGCTCTCCGTGCCACAAAGCATACCGCTGCCGCACTCGTTAAGGTTAACAAGGTTAATCAATAAGACTCTCTGTATGTTTCTGTGCTATTTGATGTTAGAAGTTAGTTAGTTTGATCAAATGGAGGACAATCAACGTTGTCAGCTGGTTCCCCAGGCATGTGTTCAGTTTTGCAGCGAAAAACAAAAGGAGTAAAAGAACATTGGCAATCTTCTTTCTTAACCTGTTAACCGTTGCCAGAGCGCGGGCGCACTGAAACGGTTTTATTTATATATAGTTCAAAGTTACTATCAGATTTAATGTTATACCTTGACAAACTATACATCATTAAAAAGATATAAGACTCAAGTTTCAGAATTTGACCACTATTGTATTCTGAGAAACTTATAGCGACAGTTATTTCTTAATTTGTGTCAGGAGTTATGAAATGAAAAAGTGAGTCGATACCTTTAATATGAATTATGAGCGTCAGCCGCTTTCATTCATAAAAAAACTCCTGTGCCGTCGTCATGACAGCGATACACAAAACAACGTCCCTCAGGGCTTTTAGCTCAAAAATGTGCAGATTTGGAGAAATATTGATAGATTCTCATAGGTTTACATCAGATTTCTATAGACAGGAATAATATTTATTGAATTTATACCCAAATGCGTCGATGTAATCATTATGAGCGTTTGCATACTCTGTTAATGTGTTTTCAATTCATACCAATAGCCTGAGGGCGCCCTCGCCGCCCTGTGCACAGTATTAGAACATGAAGAAGTGCCATAATCATGTGACAATCCAGGAAGCCTCGAACACACACACAGCTAACAAGAGATCGCGCTGTAACTATGGCTGTAACATGGAGATACAGTCGTTTTGAAGACAATAAATATGTTTGCTATGATATTTGAGTTACCTGTGTTTTTCAATCCATGCCAGGTATTTCCATAATAATAGATTATATTTATAATGTAATGCTAATCTATATAGAATCGTTGTGCAGAACACTATCCAATAGTATATTTTCTGTCTGATTTTTTATCTGAAGCCAAATTAGATCACAGAAAATTATTTAAAATACTCGATTTGCTTTATAAAGTAAGTTTATAAGCACAAACATGGTTTTAATCTCATAAATTGTCGTGTATTGATGGTGTGCTAAGCTAACATGCTAGCTAGCCCTAGGTGCACCTGCCACCTAGAAGTTATATTTTTATTATTTTTTGAATGCTTACTGAAATGTTTCTTTATTCAAGAAATGCATTAGATACAGTTTAAAATGTGAGGTGAACTTTGAGAAAAGAAATTAGTGACTGAAACCCTATGAATAGCCTGTGAATAGCCAGTCGTTAGTAACTATAATGCAGACAAAAGAAATGCATATTTACAGCCATAACCAGGCTGGAGAGGTGTGAATGTGTGCAGGGGGAGACTGAGACTGAATGGGGCTCGTTTGCACCACAAAACAATAAAGACAATATACTGGATAGATGGTTAGAAGATGGCAATAAACATCAGAAGCATCTTAGCGTCAAATCAAAATAAAGTCACATGACATGGTCTTGAAAAACATTTCACTAAATACAGAGTTTTGGACTTATTATCTTAAGATTTTAAACATAAAATGTTTAGACATGTGGCATTACATTATTTATTTAGCCACAAGTTGTGTAGTAGAGATGCATGACATAGAATGATTGAAGACTTTGAGAATTAAACTAACCTGTGTGTTCCTCAGTTTCTTCATGTTTGACTCTGAATGTTTCTCCAATCTCCACGTCTTCACTCTCCTCTTTAATAAACGCCATCTTTATAATAGTGTGTCACGTGGATCTCAGTCGCTTCACCTGGAGTTTTTCTATGTGTTTGGACACTCTGTCCTGTTTAAGAGGAGAATAGTTAAAGGGATAGTTCACTTTGAAAATAAATTTTGGTGAACAGTATTTATATCGTTTTTACCTCTTGTAACACAGCACACGTCCAAATGATCTGACGGCGCGGGCGGGTATAGATGTATACATAGCCTTGGCTACGGTTTTGTTCCAATGAACTGCAGTAGCAAAGGCGACATCTAGTGTATACATCTATACCCGCCCGCGCCTTCAGATAATTTAGACGTGTGCCGTTTTCAAGAGATAACAACGATATAAATACTGTTCGTTTTCTCACACAAACCGCTCGTTTCATGTCTTAGGCCATCAATGTGTACTTATGATGGGGAATTGTTTCATTTGGATGATGGGGAATTGTTTTAATTTGGACTCTGTGCTTGTGTTTTGATACAGTGACCATCGACCTGCATTAGATGACTGACAGACAAGAACGGTTTGACCTAAAAATAGGTCAACAACAATAGGTCAATAGGTCAAACATGCCAGCACACACCAGCTAAACAGAGATTCGACGAAGCAGCATAGATGGCGAGTCAGGAGCAATCCGATGAAAAGTTGGCATTTTCAAGGTGGAGATATAAGCACTACTTCAAATTCATTGAGGTCAGCAAGGGTGGAACAGTGCATGTAAGTTATTCGTATTGAATCGAAATGGAAGGGGCGTCACGGTTCGGTGCATACGTTTACACTGAGAATACACGGTATAAAAATAAATAAAACTCGCGTGCAAAATAATTAATGTAATGCGGAACTACTGTTAGATACGCGCTCTGAACATTGCTCTGGTGCAGGCTGCGATGTGTAGATTGGAATGTGTCGCCCCTTCCAAACACAGCATCAAACAATCCGCCAAAGGAAATAATAAAGAAAACGGAAGTGATCACCTGTGCCCACGTGACAGTGAATAACCAATAATAAATATAAAATAATTAATGCTCCTACAGCGCGGGCGCGATCGAAAAGTTGCAAAGTGTTTACATTTGTGTGCGTGCGTGTCGTGTGTGTGTGTGTGTGTGTGAGGCACGGCCACGATCGAACAGTGGAAACATAAAAACATACTCCGTAATTTTGTTTATACAGGACATTCGAACTGCAAAGTGTTTAAGTTACTGGTAATTCAAATTTGAAGGAAAACAAATATATACGACAATTCACCATGACGTCACAACAGTAATAGACGTTCTTCCGGGTGGCAAAAGCCGAAGCGTTCCTATGACAACGCTAGTAAATTGCTTGGAAGGGAGACCCACCGTCGACAGTAAAAATGTAATACAAATAAATAAAAAAAAATTAAATATAATGCATTTTTTTATCATAATAACAACTGTGTTTAATGATATAAGTAAAAAATATAATAAATATGTAATATAGTAGGCCTACACGCAAAATACTCTCTATAGCTCTTTTTTCTAGCCAAAATAACGTGCTATATATCATGGTCATTAAATGGCTTTCCTGAGGTAAATCTTATGTGACAATTGTTCTCCAGCTGTTATATCGACCTTTGCGCGGTTGAAAAACACTGATTGGTCGATATTATGTATGAGGAATATACATTTAGGTAAGTTGCGTGAGAAAATGGATGTGTAACTTAGTGAGAGCGTGATCTATGAGGCGCCACGTAGGATTTAAATCAAACTTCGCTTATTACTCGCATATACATTTATTGGATGTTCAAAATACATATATGAAATACTCGTGCACACTAATATGAAATCCATACAAATACATATTATGTTAGTAATGAATGCTTGTGAATAACTTGCATATAGGCTATAAACTTGACGCACGCGTCGCGTACACACCTATAAATACTTATAAACTTCCATGCATATACACCTATAAACACTCGTCTCGCACATACATATACACTCGCAGCACGCAGACACACCTATAAACACTCACACATACATATAAACTCAATGCGCATATAAAACACTCGCGCATGCTTTAGTTGTGTAGGCTATGCGAGTATTTATAGGTGTAGGCCTATGCTTGCGTCAAGTTTATATGCAATATTCACAAGTTTATATTTATATATATAGTTTTTGACTATGTAACTGTTGCAGTCGCCGGCTGGATCTCTTCAGTTAGTCAGTGGAAGCCGCTCGCGTTCTGCCACCCGGAAGTTACTCGGCGCCTATTGTTTACAAACATTCTGAAAAGGCCTATTAATCTGAAACGTAGCAAATTCATTTTCAATTCATTCAGGTACAATAACCAAACATATCTCAAGGTCTTTTTGTCTTTTTATTAATTTAATTAATAAACTAATTATATAAAACTATTGTCAGTGCACTACAACTAAACTGGTTCTATGCCTTTACTTTATTAATAAAACTTATTTAAAAAATACAAGGCTTAAGTCATTTATTTTTCTTTTGGTGGTACAGCCTGAGACATGCACAAGCCTTCTGCATTTTTGTTTTGCTTTTCCCTCCATTGTACCGAACTCGTACCGAACCGTGACTTCTGTGTACCGTTCCACCCCTAGCAAGAACTTGCATGTAATGTGTACATTATGTCCAGGAGCGAAGACTTCGTCGACATCAGTTGTAAGCAACTCTAATTTAATGAAGCATCTCATGTTTTGAAGAAAATACTTGAAGTACATAATGTCTACCAGACCAGTTGTCTGACATTTGGAGTTTGATTTATTTCATTAGGAATAAGACTACAGAGCTAAACACACTTTTTTGTTGTTTAAAAGTTTACTTTTGTTGTGAACAAAACATTTGAAGTACAGGTTGTTTACTTGACCAGTTGTCTCTGGTTGGGAGAGTTTGATTTAATTTGCTCGAGTTAAATGCACTTTATATGGTGTAACTGTTTACTTTTCGTACAAAGATAATGCTTGAAGTGCAGGATAAACCTCTTGCTGTCTGTCGAAGTGCAATAAATATCGAAAGTTATGTACAAACATCTGTCAGATCTATTTATTTCAACTGACTTGTGAAAACTGCTCAAAAAATCCAAATTCTTTGACATATAGAAAAACAAATTATTCCTCACACTCAATTTTTCATAACTCGCCTGTTTGTACTTAATAAACCAATAAAAACATTTGGGCGCGAGGGCACAGCGTTTGGGTTTGCGAAAAGTAAAGGCTACAGGCTAAAACACTCGAGGTTAGAGCCAGGGCATACGACAGGATGAAGCGTGCAAAGAAAAGTAGTGTGTGGGACCATTTCACCAAAAAGAATGACACAGATGTAAGTTGCAACTTGTGTGATACAGTGCTTAAATACAGTAGTAGCACATCATCTATGATGTAAGGTGATGATGATCGAGCCATCCGATTACATACAAGCTCCTCGGTGCACTGACGTGACTGGGGCATCTGCAAAAAATAAACTGAATCCGTTTTTCCCTGACGTCTGGATCCTCCGGCAGCGTATTATTCAAACATGCTGTTTTTCCACAGCCAGGAACGCGGGACGCATCAATAACTTACTGTAAACAGGCACTTCTTCAGCCCCGAAATCAGGCGAGTAGTTAACGCGAGGTGACGTCAGCTAGCACCTTTAGGATCCACGACCAGCCGTGTTTGGAGCTCGATAAATAATAAATACTTGTTTTATAGTAGGAAGGATGTCTTAAGCTATGAAACTTGCAGGAAGTTTTAATGGTACAAAGGTCGTACCTTTTAAATGCCAAAAGATCAAGGCAAATCTGGTTTCTCATGTCATGACCCCTTTAAATGATCTGATTAGACAAAAAACACTCAAAACTACAAATTAATAAAAGAACACTAGATCATACAATTATTATTTTGTTTTGATTTATATTTGGTATCTAATAACTCTTAGATTATATTTAATGGACTGCACCTTCCATTAAAACATATTCAATAGGTTTTATTTTTTTCAAAAGGTGACATTAAAGATTGTTGTGTTTATTCTCTTTTATTTACACTTATAGTATTTACAAATACAGTATCCATAATTATTTATTTAAGTTTTGATTCAGGATGCCCTGAAGAAGGCCCCATGCCGCTACGCGTGGGCATTTTAAAGTTGTCCAGTTAGGACATGTCATTTTTTCAATAAAGACATTTTAATTAAGGAGTGCCTCGGCTACTAGAGATTTTTTCTCCACACTGCACCTTATTTATTTAAGTTGACTGATTTTTTTTTCTACAAAACCTCTGTATCATTTTCTCTATCATTACTCTCCAGAGAGCAAACAGCGTGTTTATGATGAACTGGCTCACAGTAAGTATACGCTGATTTCACGCAGCCGTTATTTTGAAATCGAAAGCGAGGCTCCGGTGGGAAGAAAACCGGAAGTGTCGCCTTTAATCACAGGAGAGTCGTGAATGCGATGGCGTATTGTTGTGTTTAATGATGTTGTGTCAATTCTAAAACTGTACATACATTTCTTTCATACTTTAGACTATATATAGTGAAATTCATTTATAAATAAAATATTTTTTTTATATAATTCAGAAAGTAAAAAAAAGAAGCAGGAATGAACTATATACATATCCTATATTGGATATTAACATCCAAAAGTGTAAATCGCGGCAGCAGCTTCAGGTTGGTAGTCCAAAGGCATTGTTGTTTATCTTTACTTCCGGGTTTTTTCCCACCGGAGCCTCGCTTTCGATTTCAAAATGGCGGCTGCGTGAAATCAGCGTATAGGGAGCGAAATGAGACGCACCGTTTCTGTTAGTCGCGTGTGGATGCGCTTCACTCACACAAACTGTTCATTAATGCTATTTATGCATTATACTAAACAAGCAATGCTCATTACTGCTATTAAATAGAATAGAGTGTTATATTAATTAACAATAAAGTTTTCCATATAAGTGTTTGAACAGTGTGTATTGATTTAAACACTTTAGATGATTAAAAACACAAACCTTTTCTTCAGCAGTCACAGATGCAGGAGCGCGGCGCAGCCTTATGACGTCATGTCACCACACCAAAATAAAAGTCCCGTTCAAAATATAATATAATAGAAATTCACATACAGAAAACATATTCAAATGATAAAATAAAGAATTGATTCAATGTATGAATTACAGACAGATTTCCAAAGCTTTCAACACCACTGAGATTTTTCCAAAAGCTTCTGGCTTATATAACAAATTATAAAACAAACTACAGAGCATTTGTGATATTCTCAATCATGAATAGTCAAGTACTTTGATCTTCATTTTATAAAAGATTGAAAAGAACTAAATACCTAAATATATATTTTTTTTAATATAAATATTTATATCTAAACTTAAATATTTTAAACAAATTAAGAAATCAAATTTGTGATAGGAAAGAAATCTTATCTTACTACTTTTGACGTAATTTATTAACTAAAGTAGAGTCCTTATCATGATGTACATCTTATTCCATCTCAGTTTCTCCACAGAATATAAGGGCAAAACAAAACTATATGTGGAAAAACAAAGTGTATTGTAGTAAAGGGCCATGACCGTGAAGAAATAGCTCCTTTAACACAAGCAATTTGATTATACAAGTTGTATGTGTATATATATATATATTGTATATTTACTTTGTTACAGTCAGAAAGTGAAAAACATCTAATGAAAATAAAACATTTTTAGAAGAACTGTATGGTATCCCTTACGAAAATTAACCATGGTTTTATTATAGTAAAACTGTAGTTAACTATGACTGTAGTAACCGTGATATTTTGGTGCGAGCCATGGTTTTTCTCCAAAAACCACGGTTACTACAGTCATAGTTACTATGATTTTACTGTAGTATTACCACAGTGTAGCCATGGTTTTACAAAATTATCTTGAATTACATTTAAGCCATTTACTTACAACAAACATCTACAAAATAACAACAGAAAGAAGTTACCATTCTATGATACAGACTTTATTATAGAAATAACATAATCTGAAAAAAATATAAACTTGCATTTGTTCTCACATGTGACATAAAACAATAAACTACAAAGTTATACAAAATTATTGGTGATAAAGTGGTGCTGTGCAATGGTAAAAAATTCAGTTGCTAATTTACAAATAAAAAAATAGCTATTTGTGCCACTGTAATAATGATTTATATACAAACATAACATTGTACAAATAAACATGACTTAGAGCACCTTTAAATACACAGCATCTACCTCCTCTAAAAATGTCTATAACCTGTAAAAATGCGTCCAACACAAGCATGTTTGCAATTTATACTGTGCATACATTAACAAGATGACAACAACATTACCTAATTACTTCACTACTTAAAAACATTACCAAAATTTTAATGGAAAATTCTTACATATACTAATAAACAAATCCAGACGAAATTAGCAGTTGCTTTCTATTTCTAGATGACAAAGACAAAGTTTACCAGTAACTTACTACGACACTATGACAAAGGTTACCGGTACTTATCTGAACTAACGTCATGATCACTGCTAAGATATAAAGAAAACGTTGATTTTTCACTCGGTGCTATTCAATGACAGTACTTTTTTTATTTTTTTTTATTTGTCCTTATTGTGCACTGCTGCTCGTAGACTAGCTCCAGTGCTCATTGCTGCGTTGCTAAATGATAGCAACTCACCAGGACACTTCACCAACACTCCACTCATTCTCCTCGGACCATGCATTTAATTATTAAGTATTTACGACATTGTGGTGGCGTTCAAGTGCGTTCAACTCGTAAATACGATCTATACGAGATGGCTTGAACGCACCATAATACTAGGCTGAGGCTACCTTTCCTCCACTTCTCCCCAACGTGACTTCATCACCGAATTGCGGAAAAAAAAACGTTAATACCAAAAACGTAAAAAAACTGGGCCCGTATTTATAAAACTTCTAAGAAATGCTCTTAAGAATAGTCTTAAGCTTTGACTTAAGTGTCAGAAAATACTCAGTAAAGAGTAGGACTTTTCTAAGAGTAGGAGACTTTTATAAAGCAGCTAAAAGCAACTTTCAGTAAAGTATAAGACTGATTCTTAAGTGCGACTGAAGTGGCACTTAAGTGTTGTGAACTAAGGACTACAGTGATGCCAACCCAAAATGGCCGCCCTCAACCACTGAATCAGCCAATAGTGAGCCTGCAAGGGGGAGGTCACTGCAGCATGAAACCAATTATTTAATTTTATTTTAATAAAATCATTTAATTAAGACACTTCAATATTTAATTTTTTTAGATGCTTTGCATTGTGCAAAATTTTCGCAAATTAGTATTTATGCTGTGGAATCCTCTTCTGTTGATGTGTGTCTCCTCATTTACAATTATGCAAACATGAGTTCCATAAATGGATCCTACAACTCAGGAAAGCCCGAAATACTCATTAAAGTGGCTTTATTTTGCTGCGAGATTTGCAAAGTCAATGAACTGCCATACAGTAGTGGCCAAAAGTCAGGCAAAGGAAAATTGTCAGATTCACCCTTTATTCAAATATTAAAAATGTGTTAAAGATTTTGCACGTGTATTGTGTAGTTGTGCTTAGAGTCAATTGTTTATTTGTGATAACACAATGAAACATGCCAAATTGTACAGACATAATTTTTAGCCAGACTCTCAAACAAATGAACAAGAGAGGACAATGAAATATTAATAACTGACTATGTTACAGACAATG
This sequence comes from Scardinius erythrophthalmus, assembly GCF_964197995.2. Classification (NCBI taxonomy): domain Eukaryota; kingdom Metazoa; phylum Chordata; class Actinopteri; order Cypriniformes; family Leuciscidae; genus Scardinius; species Scardinius erythrophthalmus. The sequence goes on from NC_138224.1 coordinate 53,775,287, forward strand.
TATAATTTCTTTTTTCTCCTGTAAGCTTTTTTGTTTTTGTTTTTTGTTTTTTTTTTAAACCTGTAGCTGTAGTTAGGCCTTTTTTCAACAATATTATTGATCTGCCTGCAATGACACCATTGTCTCTGAACTGAACTGAACTGAGCTGAACGAAGACATCACTGTTTTCTCCAGAGCGACTGTATAATGAACTAAATAGATAACTAATGACTAATGATCTTTTACAATGGAAATTAATCATCATCGAACTTACTTAAGCTGTACAATGGCACTATGTTCTTCTAGAGCTGCTGTACAGCCCAAACTAACTTTGTTGCATTATTTTCCTGTTATCACTTTAAAGCTGCTTTGAAACAATCTGTATTGTAAAAAGCGACTTGACTTGAAATAATTTTGTCAGATAAATATCTTCACTAAGTTTATTTTTATATTTAATATATTTAAAAAAAAAAAATATGAGGGATGAACAAAACACCATTTTCCTCATATTTTGATGGTTTAAGCAAACTTGTAGGGTCATTAAAAAATTAAAAATAAAAACTCTGCACATCCCTTTTAGCCACTACTGTATTTGATGTGGTCAGTGCCTCAATAGTGCTATTGAGACCCTGCTTACAGTGGACTGATGAGCTCAAGTCATCACCGGTGCACTGCTGCTTTTTTTCCAGTCAGCAACAATGTAATTATTACTTTCCTTTCATTTCATTGCTATAAAATTTCTTAAAAGTCAGTTCGAAAAAGGATCCCTTGATGATCAAACTTTTATTGTTTGATCAACTCCGTCATCATTTACTGTAACTCCGATACATCATATTTTCATTGAAAAGTGCGTGGCCTCCTCCTCTCTGAGTCCATCTTGTTACTCCTAACTAGGTTAAGAGACCTCTTCAGCTCTCTTAAGTAATTTAGGAGCTGAGACCTAGTCTTGACACTTAGGAACCTTTATGAATCACACTTATTTTTAAGTCTAGGAATAAAAGTAAAGTGACGTCATTCTTAGAATTTTGAGAGACTTAAGACTAAAATTTTACTCTGAGTGGCTTTATACATACGGCCCCTGGTCTTTAAGACCATTTTTGAGACATTTTTAAAATGATATACATATCTTGAGTGATTTATGTACCCATTAATCGACAGTGGCGGTTAACCTGCAACATGGGCTTTAAAGATTAACTGAACTGAAAATTTGAGTAAAGGTGATATAACAGATGTATTTTATTTATTCTCATTGGTACAATTATTAAAATGGCAGAATTTGTTAAAAGGGATAAAATGGTACATTGAAAATGTTGTCACTGGCATGGTAAGCTACTCTGTTGCTAACTAACACAAGCAGAGCAGCCATAGCATGTACATAGTCTGAGGCTGGAACGCTCACGTCAGGCAGAGGACAGAGAAGTATGTTAACTGTTATCATGCTAGCAAGTATACTAAGCAAAGGGCTGGATGCCCATTTGCGCGTGCAATTGAAGAGTGTGCGCTACGAGAACAGGATAATGGCTGACAGGACAAGAAAGTCCGTTTTTCTGGTAGTTCCTATTGTGCTGGGTTTTCTGAAGTAGTCATGATTCGCCACATAACATGCTCTAAACACGCACGCAGAGTGGAAAAGGAGGAGCAGGGGCGCGGGGAGCAAGGATCACAAATTTGAACTATATCAATATATGCGATATGGTCTAATTCCATATCGCATTTCAAAAATAAATGTTCCAGGTTGACCTCTCTGCAACAGATCGATTCTGGTGCAGTGTCCATGCTCCGGCAGCGCCCGAACCCACACCAGTCACTCCCCCCCCCCCAAACGATCCTGTACTGTAGGTGGAGCCTGAAACTGGACGTCCTCCTTGTGGTGGTAGTCAGGTACTACTGGCCAGTCCCTCACAGGCTCAAATGCGTAACCAAAATGACTCATTTTCGTGTGGAAAGGACCTGCAGCTGCAGCTGCCCATATAGACGAATCCGGCGAAACTACCGGAAGTAAGCGGGCGCCATTACTGAGCTGTTGCTGGGTAGCGTTGCGCCATTGCCTCCTATTGGTTTGGTTGCGTCCACTGGAATAAACAGCCCACGATTTACGACTGTCACTAACGTTACATCTACAACTTTACTATTCTTCCTCTGCAGAGTTATTTGAACAGTATAAGTGTTGTTAATGGTCTGTGAAAATCGGACAGGTCCTTTAAGAACTATGTATTTATCATCTGGTAGAGTGTGCGTGTTATTTGACCAACCCATACGGAGCTCAGATAATTTTTAACCCTCTATAAGTGACCTGTAGTTGGCAGGCGAAGGAGAAAATACTCTTGAATACATTTAAAACAACCGAAGGGGCGCGTTGGGGCAGTAGTAACATTACTGTATTTGCTTGACTGTGACTCTCACTCTGAGAACCCACAACGCTAGCAGTTAGCTGTACCTTACCGTTTATTTGATATCATTAATTTATTTATTGTTGCCAAATGGACAGATCTTTTAATAGTTTCCTCGTTAGCTTGCCTAGCTAGCATAGTTATTGCCAAGCTATTTTCATAAATAATCTGTAAGATCGTTTGTACCTTCATCTGTGACTGGAGGCCACTGTCTAACATCATCAACCCAACAAGTCATACTGCCTGGCTGTAGCTGTCATCGAGGGTGCGTTTGCGTTATCACGGAGGTTTGTTTACATACTAGTAACAGCTCAGTAATGGCGTCGCCACAAGATGGCAGCCTACACAGAACGCTCGTCGGATTCGTCTATACCTTTGCAGATCCTACCATTCCAGTGACGTCATCAGAATGGCCAGCGTTCTTATACTAACAAACGCAATTTTTGTGTTGCTTTTTAAAGAAGCTATATTGATATTTTTAATAATTGTTTTTGTGTAATTTATTTTTAATTGTCATAAACAACACGTTATCAATGTTGATTCTTTCAGTTCAGTTCATCTTTAATGTTTATCATATTTAATTTGGGGAGTTATACTGACATTTGTTTGACAAAAATTAATTGGTTTATAAAAATGTACTTACCACTAATAAACTTCAATTGCCATAAGAACTCACTTTCTTCCAGTCCAAGAATTCTTTTTTTCATGTTGGTATAGATTGGACAGGTTTTTTTTGGCAGGCTGGAAAAAAAAAGGGAAAAAAAATTAAAACACAGAAAATTGAGATGTACAGTACATACCATATAATCATTATATGTTTTTTAATATTAATTAATATTAATTAGCTTCCTGATCAAGCCCTGCAGCGGCGCATTTACGGTCAATGACTGCGCCCCATGGGTTCTGGGGGGCATGGCCCTGCAGCAGACAAGCATCGCTGACACAGTGAAATACCTAGGTGTCAAGTTCAACCCGTGGGGTGGGGTTGACAGGCCTGACCTGGAGTTGTTTCTAGACAAGTGGTGCCAAATGATCGGGAAATCACTCCTTAAACCCTCTCAGAGGGTGGTTCTCCTTAATCAGTATGCTGTGCCACGACTTTTCTACCAGGCTGACCTCTGCGAAGTCAGAGAAGGTGTACTCCAAAGCCTAGATGGGATAATCAGGAGGTCTGTGAAGAAGTGGCTGCACCTTCCACTGTCCACCTGTGACGGGCTACTGTATGCAAGGAACCGGGATGGCGGCCTGGGGATCTGCAAGCTCTCTCGACAAATCCCATCGATTCAAGTGAAGAGACTTTAATGTCTCTCTCACTCCACAGACATGTTGGTTTGGGACATGATGGACACTCAAGATCCAAGTTTAAGGGGGCGAGGCGGAGAGCCGGTGGATCGGAGGACAGCCTCCCACCTCTGGGTGGGGAGGATTCGAACGCAGGAGGAGACACCACCGACTCGTTGACAAGCCACCACCGGGTGTGTCCAGTCCCGAGTGACTGGAGGAAGGATGAATTCCTAAGATGGGCAGGCCTATCAACTCAAGGGGTGGGGATACTTGGCTTCCACCGCTCTCCAGTGAGCAACGCATGGCTGGGAAATCCCATTGGTTTCACCCAGAGACATGGGAGGTCCGCCAGGAATGGGAGTTCAGGACCCCCAGGTGGAACTGAGGCGACTTGACTTGGTGCTCATCTGGGATTCCAAAGCCTTGGCCATTGATCTAACGGTGCGTTACGAGTTTGCTCCTGACTCTCTTTCCAGAGCTGCGCAAGAGAAACTTGATTTCTACGGTCTCCACAGCGAGGTGATTGCGCGAGAGCTGGGCGTGAGCTGGGTGGAGGTCCTTGGGTTTCCCTTGAAACTTCAGGATTTCCTTTGAAACTTTAGGATTTTGACGGCTATTGGTCTCAGCGGGGCGAGAGTTAAGTCTTTCAGTAGACTGATGAGTCCCTCCTCTACTTGTTGGACCTGCTGAGGACTTTTCAATTGTCCTTAAGAGCCTGAACAAGACAAGTGGCGATAACATGATTTGAAAGTTGATGGAAGGTGCAGAAAAGGCTGGAAGAATCAATTAGAGGATTGGAGGGCCTAGGCCAGAGGGATTAACTTGGAGGCAGTTGAGGAAGGCTAGAAGGATCAATTGAAGGATCGGAATGTGTAGGTTACGGATCAACTATCAAACTCATGGGTTTTGAGATGGGTTTGGCGTCCCATCATCATTACCAGGCGAATGATGGTACGGACAAGGCCGGATAATATATTAGCCACTACTCTTGAAGCCATCATTCCTATAAGCCAACCAATCAAGCGCAATCAGAGGGCTGAGTGGGGGTTACTCCAAACCCTCCCGGCTTGTTTGGTTCCGTTCCCCTTGTTCCGGCCTACCTTGATGTGGCTGCACAGGAATCATAATCATTCTTCCGCATTGCAGTTACTGGGCAATGGGTCTGGTTGGGCCCGAGGGGCGAGGAGAGGCCCAGGTCAGTAGGAGAGTCGCCCCTCCGAGCATCAGACACCCATGGACAAGGGGTGCCAGGAGAGAGCCACTGGATAGTAGTAAGAGCGGACAACCTCAGAACTTACCATAGGGGTATAGCCCATGGAACTCGGGTAATAATACACAATTTATGAATCGCTGTTTCAGAGTTGAAGAGCATGGTGTGTGCGCTGAAGGGGGCTTAGAAGAAAGAAGCCACCCTGCAAAGCATCAAAAAACAGCCATACTTCCACATCCACACTCTTTGCAAGACAACCAAGTGGACACCCTCGAGGATGATGTAAGTTTAGTTGTTGTTTTAAAGCACAATTGGTTGATAAAATAAAATTGTAAAAGCTGGGTAAATTTCTTACCATTTTGTCATAAGGATTCAAATATTTGGACATAAATGTAATGATTCAATACACAGATTCCAGAATATGATCTAGAGGTATGCTAAAATAGTTATATATTACACTTTGGTTTATGATTATAATGTTTGATTAGGATTTAAGCTAATCTCTGCAGGACATACAGCAAAAATGGGTCAAACAATTGTTATTTCTATCTGACCAATGACATGCAGTATTTGACTGATAAAACTGTCTTGTAAACATATCGAAGTGACTGAAACGACAAGATCGGAGCAGTTTTCTTGGTTGTTTTTGTTGTTTACTATTTAAATGTGAATGTTGTACACCTCGCCATCTTAATATTACTGTTACCTTAAATTATACGTTTATCTCTGTAAAGCTGCTTTGAAACAATCTACATTGTTAAAAGTGCTATATAAATGAAGATGACTTGACTAATAAACTTTCATGACTATCAAGTTTTTAAATGACCAGCTTCTAAAAACAAATTTATAGTCGTCTTTGTAAAGAAATGCTGGCTTATGGCTTATATGTAGCTTTAGAGTTGCTGCTGTGACACTGTACAAACGCTGTCAGTGTGAATTCTCTTGCGCTTCTACAGCTGCAGTGACGTTGTAGGTACACTGATGCGCCGCTCACGCTTGCGGTGTGAAATGGCCGTGAGAGTAAATACAATTCTGTAGCAGTTAAAAATAAAAAATGCAATGTTTTTCTATTGTAGGAACTGGATGACCCACAAAATGCTGAGTAGAGCAGTGATGTAAATTCTCAGACTGCACCTAAAGTTTGTTTAAATTTGAAATTAGTAAAGTGTTTATTTTTTAGTCATTAGCTACAAAGTGTTGGATCATTCCGTGTCAATTCAACCTGGCTAAAAATTGTGATTTTTTTATTTATTATTTTTTTCCTGATTTTTTTTTTTTATAAGGGCTACGCGATGTATCGTTTTAGCATTGATATCGCGATATGTGCACAATAGTCACATTGCAGGATGTGTGATTTCAAGTATAGTAATTGTAGTTGATTGGCTCTGGTTCGAAATGCATGTGATCTCGGTTTAATCGCAAAGTTTAACCATCATAGAGTGAAAGTTTCTTTTGCATCAATTGCATGTGTTTTTAAGTCCTGTCAGTTTAAACATCAAGCGCAAGATGACTGGAATTTGTGCGCACAAAATAAACAGAGCCTCGCAGACAGTATGTGAACCCCAATTTCAGGTTTCTTTCTCCCCCCAAAAATCTGCATCATATATCGCACATCGACTGCTCTCATTTCTAAATATCAGCAGCGGCCAGAGAAAAAACCCTATCGTTCGACCTCTAGATAAGGCTATATATCAGCACGGCTGTGATTCGGACGTAGGTAATCACATCGTGCTGATATACAGCCATAACGCACGGCTACAATATTACATTTAAACAACAGTTTGACAGCTTATTGAAAACCTAAACAAACAGCACATGCAGCGACTGAGTTTGCTTGGAGCAGCATTTACTGTGAACAGAGCTGTGGTACTTTTAACATGGAATCTGCACGCATGCAAATAGCCATGCTTCTCTGTGAAATTTTTTTTGATGAGTCCGGTATTTTGCCGGTTAATCAACAAGAGTCATTTGCAATCAAGGATTTATTTTTTTTTTTTTGCATAGAATACGAGACAGTTCTAAACGCACCGTTTATTTTTGGAAGTAAAAGTGATTTATTGTAAGAAATTCTGAATCACATTCTGTGTTTTGGGTCAAATTACGTTTCTTTTTGTACATTTGGGTAATTTAATGTAATTTTTTTTTAAGGGTTTATTATTATAAGTCAGTTTGGTCAAGGTGAAATAGACAGACATGAGTTTTTGAGAAAAACTTTATTTATGATACTTTATTTACACATTGTGTGAAACTTCATCAAATTGAATTGAAGCTGTCAAACTGTTGAATCCTTGGTCCTAGCAGAAACAGAAAAATGTACAATTGTTTTGATTGATTAAATGTTAATTCATTGTTCACATCTGTGACTCATCTAATTGAAGCAAACTACAAAGAGAACTATTTATTTTATCAATATAATCTTCTATCTGTAGCAGAACAAAATTGTGCAGACTATTCACTCTCTTGTTCAATCATCTCTCCTTACTTCTGATTCAGCTGGCCAATACTGAACATTATTACTAGGTGTTACGCGTCAGTTACTTTGTGCGCTACATGCTACACCCGGTACATGTACTGATCTCATCGAGCCGGGCAACTTTGTAATTTACAGTCATTAGTTCCGACCACAGGAAGCCTGCTGTTTTGGTTTGAATGTGCTTTATTTTCTTTTAAATCAGTATCTTGAGTTTAAGTACTCCTCTTAGTGGATTCATGTAATCGCCACCAATCTGGGTCATGACATGAAAATCCTCTAAATTTAAATAATCACATGGAAATGGGTATTATGGTTCACGGTCGTAGTCATGGGCGTAGATTACGCAGGGGACGCGGGGAACGTGTCCCCCCCACTTTTTATAAAATGTAAATTTGTCCCCCGCACTTTTTCATAGGGCAAGTGTGTCCACGACAAGCTGAGGTTTTCGCGGGTGTGTATAGCCTACATCGAGTCAAGGATAGTCTATCTACATACGTGACTTTTACATTTCCATGGTAATCAGTCACTCGTGCATCACGACACGCCCATGCTCGCACCGCGCCAAATCCATTTTTTTCATAGAGGTCACAATGAGTTCAAAACGGCAAAAAACTCTTCACTCCTTTTTCAAGAAAAAGTCAAGCACTGTAAGTAAGTTGTCATGTGATATCCAAATTGTGTTGCACAATGAAGAATAACTCTGCCTATTTCTCTTGTTGAATAATTAACAAGTTTTGTTGTAAATTGAAAATATTCACTACCCGCACAAACGTGCACTTATTTTCAATCTTTTTCTATTCGTAATGTCTTTTATTTTCACAGATGTTATCAAAGCCCTTCAAATTAGAATAAACATGGTGATTGTTAATGCTGAATTTGTATTTTCATGCATTAACAGCCTGCTTGAATCATGTAACATGTGTATATGATGGCAAACTTTAAGTTCTCTTGAATAAGCCTAACCAGAAAGTTTGAAGTAGTTTTAAAAGCTTGAAGTTTGAAGGTTTTCAATTGGAAAGTTTTAGTTTAGTAAGACAGACAGGCAGATAGATAGATAGATAGATAGATAGATAGATAGATAGATAGATAGATAGATAGATAGATAGATAGATAGATAGATAGATAATAATAAATAGTATTATATTAATAATATTAATAATAAATAGGGAATCACAGATAATGCAAGGATGATTCTGATTTCATTTCATTTAATGTTAAGTGGCGATTGATATTCTATAGTTGAAAATAATACACTGACGGTAACAAAGTTTCGCTGTTTCAATTTGAAATGAAAGATGGAGCATACAGTAGGCTACATTTAATAAAATTAAGGAAAAAATGCAATTTATAAAGGTAAAAAATGTATTCTGAAAAGAGTGTTTTCCAACAGTGATGTAATGAAACATTGACAATTTAAGTTTGAAGGGAGTAAAGCCTCTGTTTAGTCTATAGGAAATGTAATTTTGCCAAAAGAAGAACTTTTATTTTAAATAAATGTTATTTTTAAAGCAGCCTACTTCAGTGTGACATTTTACCATATTATCATGCTTAACACTGAGAATTTGAATAATTGTAATGTGATGATCAAATATCATAGGTTTGGGTGGTTGGCTGGATTATTAATTTTTAACGGTGATTCAAAGTGCACCAGATTAATGAATTTCTCTTAAAAATGTACAAATTTTCTTCCGGGGGGGGCATGCCCCTGGACCCCCCTAGAGGTACCGAGCTCCACCCACAAACACAGTAGGCTATATGATGGTCTACGAAAAATACAAATTTAATTATCTTATTATTAAAATACATGATCAGGATTTTACCACCTCCGCCTAGTTTTGAGCCAGGAAAACCCCTGCATGTGCAATATAAAGTACTGAACATATTAATTTTCTTCTTTTTGTTTTATTGCTTTAAAAATAAATAGCATATTAAGCCAATTAAGCAAAAACCTGTCAACAGAAGTCTGAAAAAACTGGTATAACACTTGACATTCTGTCCCCCTCACTTTTGAAATGATGGCTACGCCCCTGGTGGTGCTTACATGGCTTAAAACAATTTAATCATGATAATGCTTAACTTTTTTTTTCTTTTTTTTTTTTTTAGGATCCCTTGCACTTTGATGATCGAGATGAACCTATATATCCAGGAAGGCAGAGACTATTTTAATGATTCTCACATTTGTCCTGCGTCATAAAATAAGTGAAGAGGGCCTGAAAGATTTCCTGTCACTACTGCACATCTTGTTTCCAAGTATTCTGCCAGCCACAAAATACCTATTTGATAAGTACTTTCTATCCATTACAAATCAATTTGAAAAATTTGAATAAATTTTTTCACTTTTATTGTGAGTCGTGCAAAGGATACATTTGTAAGGAAGTAACAGTACTCAACAAATGTCTTCATTGTTATCTTCCTTTTGACATTGCTTCTAACCTTAAAAGTGGAAATTAAGAACTCCTAACAGCTAATAAACAAAGCTGAATGGGAATGGGATGACACAATTTGCGACATTTTTGATGGTGATGTCATGAAAGAGCACATTCATATTGGCCAGTTGGATCTGACATTATTGTGGACTTCCTGTATTCTGGCCAATACAAGCAACATCAGTGAGCTGCCACCAGCTATGAGAAAAGAACATATCCTGCTGTCATCACTATGGTTTGGCAAGTCAAAGCCAGTCCTTGAGACCTTTTTAAAGCCATTTGTTGAAGAGATGAAAGATTTAAAAGAGACTAGACTACAGTGGACTGATGGTGATGATGAGATTTGCGCTAGTAGAGTTTTTGCAGTTGTAAGTGCTTGTGCTGTTGCAAGACCAATGCTAAAAGACAGCACACAGTTTAATGGCAAGTATGGATGTGACTGGTGTCTTCTTTCATTTGTTAAAAGACAATAAGATGTCAATGTACTAGCTGGATGAACATGTATGAATGTTAAACATTTTAAGCCATACAATTATTCATTTATTTAACACTCTTGTGTCATGAGAAAATTAAATCCATATGTACAAACAAGAAGGAAATATGTGTGTATCTTAAACATTGTAAACAACACAATTATCTGTTTACACAATGATTTGTTATTGTACAGTTATTAAACACAAGTAGTCCTATATAATAATGTTAAAAGACAAGTAGATGTGCATGTTAAAAGATTTATGGAAATGTGTATGTGCTTTTAAATATTTTCTTGGCTTTATATGTCTTGATTATATACAGATATTTTGACATGGCGCTTAAATTTGGATGTTGGTATAGTGTTAAAATACTGTCATAAACCAAAAGTAATAAATAGATTAAGTAAAATGGTCATACGTTTTTTTGTCTTATTAATGAAATGCTGCAAGATGATTTAGAAATATTTTCAAGGAAGTTTAAACATGAATGTGTACACATGTATACATTGTGTTAGTTCATTCATTGATTGTTCATTTTAAAACATGCATATGATATGGCTGTATTTTCATATGAGGGGGTCTTATCTAAAAAGATGCCTTTTCAGATATTGTGGGCTTTTTGATTATTTTTATTTTATTGATTATTGTTACCCCTAGATTCCATGTTTCCTGTTAATTCCTGTAACGGCTTACATCCTTTGCACGTCTTTAAGCTTGTTGCTCTTTGTGTATAAATAGCCCTTGTGTTTCCCGTGTTCTGTGTCAGTCAGTGTTTGCTATGGATGTCATGTCATCTCGGGAGAGTGAATCAGCCTATTATGAAGACTTCAGATGCCCAACACCAGATGACCCAACCTCTGAATCAACATGCACCAAATCTACAATTACTACATCTCATAATCATTTGTTACAAACAAGTATTCATTACTTCAATGATATCATTGTTTCTGCCTTTAATTATTACATTGATTAAATTAATAAATTGTTTGCTAACTGTGATTTTGTAGATGTACATTTCTGAAATGCATAATTTAGACATTTACCTCTGATAACAGATCACATTTTCTGTAAAGCTGCTTTGAAAATACGTTTATTGTGAAAGCGTGATATAAATAAATGTGAATTGAATTAGACGGTTCTTGTATCAGTTCTTTTTGTTTCTGTTTGTTTGTTTGCTTATTTCAATAAAAACCTCCTGCACTTAAATCTGCGTTTTCGCCTGCCATCTGTTCAGGTGGACTGACCTAGTCACAGATCTAGCTACTAAATCAACCTCTCCTTCTCGGCCAGAGCGAGCACACCCTCGAGGACCACACTAGTGATTTTTTTTAACTCTCTGACTTTCTGCTTTTTGTTCCAGTTTTGCCTGCTCCACTGTGGTGGTCACCAGCTCTGCCTGCTCCGCTGGCTATTTCCATTGAGTTTCAGAAGATTGATTGACGTCCAGTTGCTGATAGCTTGTAGACAGGAGATGAGGGTGGAAGAGTGGTGTTTGGTTTTGTTGGTAAAGTTGTGTATCATCGGCGCAAAGGCCCTTGAGTCCGAAATTTTCGCACGTTAAAAAAAAAAAAAAAAAAAAAAAAAAACGTTAAAAAATAAATACGACCTCTTGTTATGTCAATCACGCTTGTACACTGCCTCCGAAACTTTCGTCTGCCAAAAAAAAAAAAATCGAATCAGGTTCGATTTTCTGTGTTTTTCGCATCCGTAGCAAGCATTTTGAATGGTGTTTTGACAATTCAGAGCCACCGAATCACGAAAGCGAAAAAACGCATGCGATAATTTCGGACTCAGTGTGCAAGGGCCTTAACAGTGAAAATTGATCTTAAAATGAGAATGTTGCCAAGAGGTAGCATGTAGATGATAAAAAGCAGTGGTCCCAGCACTGAACCTTGAGGAACACTACACTGCAAAAAGAGATGTGTCAAAACACATGTGACTGTGTAGATAGCATTTTGACACATGTTGTGTAGATTTTAGCACACAATGTGTTTTTTTTCTCCCTCTCTGGATAAGTTGACACCATGCATGTGTTATTTGCTGATGGGAAAACATTTGCGTTGGCAGAGGAAATAAATACACTTATTTTATCTGGTAGATATGAAACACTCTACAATTAATAAAAATCATCACGAAAACAAATGTATTCGTACCTATTTTATATCGAATTTACGAGATTAACGGCTGTTTCTGTGTCGCCCAATCACATCATGCCACTGTCTTTTTGAAACGCTGTTTCCATCCGTCCGCCCTTTTTCACTCACTATGCGTGGGAATAACGATGCAGTCAGACATGAAGACCGATGTAAGTATTTTTGTATTATTTTGTGGCATTTACATTTCTCTGCGAGCTGATAATAATAATAAAAAAATCTTCAGATATGTATAAGCTAAGTTTGTAATGAGTCTAATGTTAACTGGCTCATGGTTAGAATTAACGTTAACGATGTAGCTAATCAGTAGAAGCTAGTCTCCTAGCTAGCTTGTGTGAACATAGAGATAACTTGAAAGTTACATTAACGTTAACTGTTGGCCTACATCAAGTTTTGAAAAGGAAATGGTGAGGTACAGAACCATATTTCAATATTGAACGTTACTTGGCATTAAATGGCTCTCCCTAGGTTATTAATTTCACATTGCTAGAATGATATTGCATGTTAAGGAATGCTAACGTTAGTTTAGCCATAGTTAGTCACCCTAGCTACAGATCTGGCCTTTAAAAACACGCGTTTTCTCCCGCGGCATTCGGCAATTCGTCAAGTGCTTTCGGGGGGCCTACTTACAAATTCCCTCAATGTGTTTCGCTTCACAGAATATCCACCAGGTGGCGCATAAAAACAACTTTACATTAGATTTTTTATTTTACTTCACATTATGTCATGATTGTGAGAAAAACATCCACAATAAAATATTAATTATAAATAGTAATAGACACAAATATTTATAATAATAATGCAACTTACCCAGATTCTTAATTCCTGCAGATATTTCTTGTGTGATTGTTCTTGTGAGGTAATGTTGCAGCACAACGCGTTGCATTTATATTTTGGGCGAATCTGATTGCCATTACATTATTAATAAATATTTTAATTGAACTATTTTTCCACGTTAGTCTCAGAATGTCCGGGGTTGGTTTGAGGTCTTGCCGACAGTTTGTAAATCTTTTAAATATTCATATTTACAAAATCCATATAAAGGGTGATCAACAGTCATGACTTCCAAAATAAAATAAAAATGACCAGATAAGAGGTATCTGATTGACAGTTTGACAGATGTTGTTTTAAAAATTAATTACATCATTATGGAGAAAGTGGTATTACATATTTGGTAAAACATAATAGGCCTACAATTATTTCAATTACGCATTTTGTTCAGTTTTGTTTTTACAAAATGTTCCCTGTTTTTATATAATTAATTTAACCTGAGATGTGCGTTATATCGCCTTTTGATAATTCTTTGTGTTGTCGAATTTTACACAGTTTCATTGTTTGTTCATAATAATTTGATTCATAATTATGTCATTTTTTCTAAAAGTAGCAATATTTTAAAGAGATGAAAAGACAGAGAAATGACAGAGAAATTACGTTAGTCTGGTCACAATTATGCCCAGATCAATGAATCTATTGCAGAAATACAAGACAAAGTGCATGAGAAAATTAGAAGTATTGCAAAAGAGCACAGTTCAGATATTGTTAACTATTGAAGCGGGTTTTATACACGTTTCTGCTTTTTTTAAATTGACCATTTAAAATTGTATTCATCAACACGTTTTGTGATTGATTTACAGATTTATTACAGACACTTGTCAGAAGCAAAGATGTTGTACTAGCATAAGCGTCGATTTCGGTGGGGACGGTGGGTACGCGTACCCACCAGATTTCATCATTTTGTACCCACCACTTTTAACTTAAAGTCCATAATAATTAGACTTTTGGACATTGTCTGACCCAACAAAAAAAACACTATAATATTCATTTTATTTTATTTTTCATGTTCGCATTTATGAGGGAAAAAACAACGTGTCAGTTCTCGGGTTATGGACGAGCGCTCTGAAAAGACTGCTTTAAAACTTCCACAGAGACCTCAAACAGAACAGCTGCCTTTCTTTAAATTGAATTTAGTTTTGTATTAATTATATCTTAATTTTAATCAATGTTTCATGAACCAATTGCCTGGATTTATAAGAAGTAAATATAGCAGACAATCACGACATTGGCAAGCTTTATGCCTGCGGCCGTGCGCTTGAGTGCGGCTATACGTAAACGCTCATTACTTAATACAAAGCATAAGCCTCTTCCTGGCATGCAATCTAATCTACTAGCCTACAATGTCAGTTGGTTATATCAACATATGTCAAATTAAGTTACACGATATCAACTTATTTTTATAAGTTATAAACATTAATTTGAAATAACTTTAAACCGTATAGTAGATTTGCTTAAATAGCATTTAAACAAAGGAACTGCAAGGGATTAAAACCCCTCCCACACGCTGGTGAAAACTGGAAAAAACTGTTTTCTTTTGATTCCCTGAGGCCCCGTTTACACGTACATGGTTATTTTGAAAAACGGAGACATTTCCCTTCGTTTGCACCCTTCGTTTACATGCAAACGGAGGATTCGCCAATGAAACCGATTCTTTCTAAAAACTCCGGCCAGAGTGGAGATTTTGAAAATCTTCGTTTGCACGTTTGCATGTAAACAGAGAAAAGCGGAGTTTTAGGTAGTGACGTCACAGAATGTGACTATTTTCGGGATTCTGATTGGCTAAGGTGGGCTTGGGCTTCTCGTTACACTGCCACCTACAGGTTTGGCATGCTCTTGACAGCATATACACAGGTTCGTGTGCACGATGTTATTTTTGAAAACGAAGAGGGGTGAAATGTCCGTTTATGAAAATAGACATCCACGTGTAAACGTAGCCTGAGAGGAGATCGATTAGCATTGGGGGTTGGCAAAGAATCGGCAGACCTGGGGGGTGGGTGGTTTGTAATTTTTCGACTCTGTGTCAATTGGTAGCAGCTAAAACAAAGACTGCAATTAATTACATTTTGGAACTAACTTCCTTCATGTGGTTTTATTTATACACTGTAAAATTTTTTTTTGAATTTGTAAGTAATGTTAGCATTAAATATGTTTTACAAATAAATGGTTTACAAACTCTTGGAGGTTTGTTACCATTAGGGCTGGGTTTCAATTCAAATTTCAAGAATCGATTCGATTCCGATTCTCAAGATCTTGAATCGATTATCATTATTCGATTCGATCCGATCTTCGAGATTTAGATAATGGTTTTTGAAAAAAGCATTTTTTTCCAGCTGTTACCTGAATTACAGGACTGTAGTTATGCAACATATTGATACTATTATTATAGACATTCAACTGCAAATTAATGGAGTATTGGTGGTTGTAAAGAACAATCCCCCTTCCAGAGTGTTGATACAACTGCTTTCACAAACTTGCACTGGTGTAGACGACCGAGGACGCAGAGGTATATCAGCAGCAGTAGACCGATTATTTTGACGTGAACCTGATGTATTATTAAAAATGACATTAAGAATTTTCCAAAAAGCTGCTACAGTTCAGATGCAAATGCACCTTTATTTTTTATTTTAATGATCAACATTTAGAACACATTTGTTCTAAGCCTGTGCAAATGTAAACAGATTGTTGGTTACTGGCTTCACAGTAAACAGACAACGTAGAGATGCGCGGATGGGCTATTATTTCAACCGCATCACAAAACTCATCCGTCCGCACCAACGTTTTTGACCAATTTTCAAAACAGCACCCGCCCGCCATCCGCTTAATGTATGCATATATTTTTTTATTTGATTGGTTAACCGCCCACCACCCATCCGAAAATATAATTTTTCGACACGTCATCCGCCCGATCTACGGTTTATCCGCGGAGTCCGCGGCTGTAACCGCCAACCGCGCATCTCCCTCTCTCTGTCCTAGCGTGTATCCCATATTTGTATAGGGTCCGCTTGTTTGCATGCTTTTCGCCACTTGGCTCGGTCAAGTCAAGTCAAGTCAAGTCAAGTTTATTTATATAGCGCTTTTCACAACACAGGTTGTATCAAAGCAGCTTCACAGTAATAAATTAGAACAATACATCAATGTTTGTTTCTAGTGGAACGTCTACGTTTGGTAATGCTGATCAATAGTATCGTTGATTGATTAATTAAATTAAATATCCCCAAATATCCCCAACTGAGCAAGCCAAAGGCAACAGTGGCAAGGAACCGAAAAACTCCATCAGGTGACCTAATGGAGAAAAAAAACCTTGGGAGAACCCGGGCTCAGTCGGGGGCCAGTTCTCCTCTGGCGTTTATGAACTAGAGGTCGGATTTAACTGTAGGTCCAGGTCCAGGATTTAACTGTAACTCGGTCCAGGGCATCATCAGTGGTGATATTTACTGCGCGCATATCCTCCGCCAGACGATTGTGCCGCCGCTTCTTCGGCCGGCCACGCGGTCGTCGCCCGGGTGGTGATAGATTATAAGCCGTTTTCGCCACTGTCTCATCGCCACTTCTGATGACATGGCCATACCAGCGGAGTCGGGCTTCACGCATCTTATGGACTATGGGCACCACGCCCATGAGCCTTCTGACCTCTTCGTTCATGAAGCGGTCGAATCAAAATTGCCAACCGCGCATCTCTATCAGAATGTAAATAAAATTTGAACTTACAAAACCTTTAGAAAACCTTTGCTTTTGTCAAGCTCGTTCTCTGCATTGCTTCTGAACCCGAAATGGTGCCAGATCGCAGCTTTGAGCGTTTCTGGAGTTTTCAAAGCAACCGCTTGCTTAACGTTACTGACGTTGTTTTAATGTCCTTCCACCTCGCGCACATGCGTGAATTCAATGACGCGGCAAGTTAAAGTTCACGGGGAAAATCGATCCTCTGAGTTACGGATCGATCTTTAGAAATTAATATGAAAATCGATTCAGAATCGGTGAATCGATTTTTTCAACACAGCCTTAGTTACTATCATTCAGAAGAGTGGTGCTTGTGTTTTACGTGATTAAATCAGGAAGATTACAGTGTATGACAGTTTGTCAACAAAATGCAAAAATATAGTAGGCTGTATTTATAAACATCGCTAAAACAAAGAGTGAATAAGAATAAAAAAAGTAATGATGTTTTTTATGTTTTTATGCACGTTTAGTTTTGTTGCAATTTCACCAAAAGCTTATAATTAGGAAATACACACAACACGCTAAACTTATATTCTCTATATGTGAAAAATTTTGTAAAAAAATACGTATTCTTATATAATAACAATAACAATATGATAGCCTAAATTTATATTGCGCTCAAAATTATTTAGATATGGAAAGAGGAATTCTTCTCAACTACCACAAAGTACACAGAAGAAGAAAAAAAAGACAAATAAAGCGCGTTTGAATCGGATTTTAATTAAGAATACGTGACTGTTTATGTAACTGACAAAAGAAAACTTCGCCAACCAAACGCTTGCCAAAAAGCGTGCATGTGTATGACATCAAAGTACTGCCAAAGCACCGAGAATCCCTGTCATGTTACTTATATCATTATATCATACAGTATGCTCAGCATGAAGTCGAGCACACATACAGTATTGTCATCAGTATGGCCACATGAAACACGACTGCCATCTACAGGTTTTAGTATTTCCTGCGTCCAACACCTAATCCCCCTTCTGCCGGATCCCGCAGAATTTCGGAAGTGTTCGCGGCATTCTTCTCTCTGAGACGCGCATTTTTAAAGGCCACATCTGTATTAACCGACTGGGCAATGTAAGCTAATGTTAATTCATAAGGTACATGAATGTCAACATTATTATCTTAAGGTTGTGTGTGAGATCTTTCTAACTATTCTTTCTTTCTTTCTTTCTAACTAATCTTTCTTACTATTCTTTCTTTCTAACTAATCTTTCTTTGCTCCTCCGTCCCAAATAACATCGATCCACTACAGTTTGCCTATCGTCCCAAAAGGTGTACTGAGGATGCTGTCTCTCATATTCTACATGCCACTCTCACCCATACTGACAGCAACAAAGGGAACTATATGAGACTACTATTTATAGATTACAGCTCAGCTTTTAATACCATAGTTCCCCTCAGACTGGTCTCCAAGCTCAGGGGTCTTGGTATTAATGCCCAGCTCTGTGATTGGGTCCTGGACTTTCTCTCGTGCAGAACACAGGTAGTGAGAGTGGGTCAGACCATTTCTAACAGCATTACCCTGAGAACAGGAGCACCACAAGGATGCGTTTTGAGTCCCCTGCTCTACTTCCTCTATATGTACGACTGTGTGTCCTCTCATAGCTCCGCTTCGATTGTTAAATTTGCAGATGATACAGTTTTGATGGGTTTCATTGCTGATAACAACGAGACTGCATATTCGGATGAGGTGGAGAAATTAACGACATGGTGCCAGTTAAACAATCTATCTCTGAACATCAGTAAAACTAAAGAGATGGTTGTTGATTTCAGGAAAAGGCCGCAGCGGCACTATACCCCCCTCAACATCGGCGGGACACCAGTAGAGAGAATGAGCATTTTTAAATACCTTGGAGTGCATATATCTGAGGATTTGACCTGGACTCATCACATTCAAGCCCAAGTAAAGACAGACAGAAAAAGGCTATACCATCTGCGGTTGCTGAGGAAATTTGGAGTTTCCCCTGCAATTTAAAAAATATTCTATATTGGGGCAATAGAAAGTACATTGACATATTGCATCTCATCATGGTTTGGATGGAAACTGCTCAGCCCAGGATTGTAAAGCCTTAAAGAGAGTGGTGCGCACAGCAGAGCGTATAACGAAGAATGCTCTTCCTTCTATGCAGGATATTTACAACCGACGGAGCAGGGCTGTCAAGATACACAAGGACTCCACTCACCCTGGAAATGCATTGTTTAAAGTGCTGCAATCAGGTAGACGCTTTCGTAGTCTGATGGCTACAATGGAGAGGCTCAGGAGGAGCTTCTTTCCTCAGGCCGTCAGACTACTCAACTCGGACATAAAAAACATGGCACTTTAAGGACTCTGACGACAAAATGGTTAATACATGGCACTGCTTATGCACTTTACTAGTTGTTATTATTATTTATATATTTATTAAATTGCTGTATCTTTTAAAATAATATTTAGGGTATGTTTTTATTGCACAGTCTATAGGAATACCAGGCTTACATTTCACTGCTTGTTGTATGAACTATAACTGGTATGTGACAAATAAACTTTGAACTTTAATGAATGCCTTTTTCACTTAATTTTTTAGCAAATAGATAGAAAAGCTTGAATAAAATAACAGGTCATTTACATTATAGGCTAATATAGGCTAATTAAGGGTCATGTCAAGGTGACGACTATAGGACGAGCCTGTTCTGAAGACTCCCGTAAATTTTGAATGCACAGGAAGAGTGCACAGTGAAAAAAAAATAACTTTATCATTTTAACATTGGTTCAACTAACCCCAAAATCCAGATTTTTTTTTTTTTTTTTTTAGACCTTTTCAGAACACCAGCTTAATTGTGAGAGTTCACACAGACAGCCCCCTGTAACACACACAAAACCTTCTTCACTGGTTTTCCTGACCGTTAACTCCATGT